>NC_047104.1:49737711-49819622 GCF_902500255.1 Thalassophryne amazonica
CCATATAGAGATGTATGTGAGTGTAATAGCTCGGAGAGGATGATATGGAGACAAAGTGACGAACGCAAGATTGAGATGGATTGTTTAAGTGCGGAACAGGGAAACAGGGTATACTGGGAGAAAGATGCTGAGGATGAAGCAGCTTGCTAGGAGTCGAAAAAAAAAGAAAGGACAAAGAAGAGTTTTATGGATGCAGTGAGGAAGGAAACGCAGGTGGTTGATGAGTTAGAAGACGATACAGAGGAGGGGGGAAAATGAAGATGTAAAAATGTTACATTTGATCCTTGTGCCTTCATATTCGTCCTCCACAACCAAAAAAAAAAAAAAGAGAGAATAGGATCTGTTTAGTCTTTGACAATAGCCCCCAAATACACACCTGCCGTTTATTAAAAACCAATCATGTCAGCTCAATTTGCATGCCTTCACTTGCTACAAGTATATAACACACTGTAATTCCATCTCAACAAAATGACGATTGTTTGGTAGTGGTGGCAGCGGTGTCGGATCTGGGATTTGTGTGCATGATCAGTAAGATGAGCTTATAAAAGAGTGACTTGCTTCTCTGCCCGTCGCCTGGAAGTGCTGCTCGGCCTCATTATCCTGATGAAATTTGCACAGATGTGTGAGCTGCCGACAGACTCTATGGTGACACAAACAGCCAGTTCTGTCCCCTTGAGCCAGTCAGGTGATGAAAACAAGCAAGGCACGGGGGCTGAGAAACAGCGGCCATTAGGCAAAAACCAAAGGTGAGGGAGGGTGGAAGAGGGCTGTGTGCGGGTACATGTGAGAGGCGTGTGGGAGACATTACATAAAGCACAATTTACAAAACACCTTCTTCAAAATCCAGCTGAAAATTGAAAGTGTGCGCAGGTGCACGTGGCACTGCCTCACAAGGCGCTAATCTGACCGTATCCAAATGACGAGTGGACTGCCATTTATTGGGGAGGAGGTCCACTTTGATCACAAGAACCCTGAAGCAAACCTATCGTGCTGCCTATTACCATGCCTCATTTGCATATGTGGGGCTTATGGGTAGGCTGAGCTCAAGTGTGAATGTTCTAAACTGCAGCGTGGCTCAATGTTGCTCGAAAGACGTCCATGCTAGAGAAAAGACAGCGCTCTGCCAGTAGCCAGAGGTTACAAAAGTCAGCCTTCCACTTGAAGGTCCTAAGTTCAACACCACATTCTGGCTAGGAATATCCGAGAAATTAAATACTTTGACCTCGCTAAAAAGCTGCGGTGGCCTTGGGCAAGGCATTCACTGGAAGTACTAACTGTAAATGTAAAGGAGAAAGTGGCCATTCAATGATAGTTAGTGAGTTGTCATATAGGCACTGTGAGAGTAAATATACTGACAAAAGTGCAAAGAATAATAATAAAACTTTTGTCTTTACAAGTACGTTTGGAAAAAAATAACGCAAGCAACCTGGAAGAAACCAAATTTACTCATGAAGTTCTACATCAATAACAACAACAGGTGAATGGTGGTTCTTTTATCCTCCCGCCTACTTAGACGACTCCGTGGCAGCACCACACAACCCTCTTGATCCTTGTTAGTGATCCAAGGACTAAAAGCACAGAGCGAAGGGGATTTTTTTTTTCCTTGTTTTGGAGTAAACAAAGAATAGAACGCACACACGCACACACAAACTTCCACTGTGACAGAACTATTTAGTTTGCATAAACAACATTAACCAACCACTAAAAGAAGAGTGGTCTACTTTAGGTTCCACTGGGAATTTATGTTATACAAAACCTGTGCTTAAAAATCGGAAGGGTACAGCGTCGCACTGCCAAGTGAAGTGCAGTACATCAATTGAAACATTTCTCGTTTTTCAACTCCGGCTGTTGCGCATTGGCCAATTTCTTCAAAAACAAAACAGCTCTGTGTCCTCGCAGCAGTGTTAGCAAATGCAGACATTGGTACATTTGATGCTTTTGCTTACCATACCTTCTTATTTTCAACAAACGCAGCAGCTGTTGGAAACAAGAACAATTTTTACTTTGCTTTTGCTGAACTATTGCTGTAGTTGGACAAATTTTCAAAGTGAACCATAAACTTAATCATATTTTTGTTTTAAATACAACCTCAATTCCAATGAAGTTGGGACGTTGTGTAAAATGTAAATAAAAACAGAATACAATGATATGCAAACACTCTTTAACCTATATTCATGAATACAGCACAAAGACAAGATATTTAATGTTCAAACTGATAATCTTTATTGTTTTTGTGCAAATATTTGCTCATTTTGAAATGGATGCCTGCAACACGTACAGGCAAAAACATTAAGGGCCCCTTCACACATAGTGTGAATTTGGTCGAACTGCACATGAAGTGCGCATGGTGCAGGAATCATATGCAAAATGTGTAAAATCGTAGCTGCTTCCAACATTTCGTACACCTGTTGCTACAACTATTTGCGTGCACCAGCAGCTGAAAGACAGAGTGTGCGCTGTGCGAGCCCATCAACTGTCTCACGGCAGGTGTCGGCCAAATTCCAGGTGACACGCACAAACATCTAACACCACCCGCATGGCACTTAGAACATGTGTGGCTATTTGCACTATTAACACAAAAACAGTCAGCAGACAATCATTGTCAAGCTGGCAGTGAAATTTGTCCAAGTGCCCCATGACTGTGAAGTTGCCAAGTGCACATTGGCGTGCCAGAGTGTCGGCTCCCACCACAACACGTGTGTGTTTCACGCGCTCCCCCTGCTCCTCCTCCAACACGTGTGTGTGTGGTCTCCCCCCCGCAGGAGAGGCATCTCTCAACTGATCACAGAGTGACATCTTGGTCTGTGTGCTGACAGGACAGGGGGCATGGCTGGCTGCCCACAGCTGTTGAGACATCTCTGGTCCTGGACGTCACAGCTGCAGAACACATCCTGTGTTTTGATGGACATGCGCGGGTGTGTGCTTGTGTGGAAATACATAAAAACATATCGCGTTTGTGATGAGCGGGAGAAAGGGACCGTCAGTTCATGTGGATATGCAGCAGGTGATCTGAATGTTACGTCTGACAAGACACACGTGTCGGGCCATGAGGGCTGTGAGCGGTGCGCTGCAGGACCAGGACAAGTCAACAGTGCGACAAATACGCCACTTTCAGTCATGTATCAGCAGAAATATGCCATACCAAAAGCCATTTGGTCAGTTATCACAGTGCTTTTTTCTTTTTTTAGAAAATACGTTTATCTGCTTGTTTATTTTAGCCATTTCACACTCAGACAGTGATTGTAGTGCAGTGGTAAAGTTTCCGTCTGTTAATCAGAGCATGCGGGTTCAAATCCTGTGAGTGGCATTAATTAATATTAATTTAACCAGGGTTATTTAAATGTGGGGTTCTGTATTCCGTCCCCTTTTATGTATTATTTTTATTAACCCAGTGATATTCGATATCAAAACTATCATTCTGCTCTAAAATTCTGGAAAAAGTGGTGTCACGGCAGCTAGTAGACTATCTTACTGAGAATAATCTCTTTGAGCCACTGCAGTCTGCTTTTAGAAAATATCATTCCACAGAGACAGCTCTCACTAAAGTGGTGAATGATCTTCTGCTTACAATGGATTCGGACACCACTACAGTTCTGGTGCTGTTAGATCTCAGTGGGAGTGCCCTTGCATGGCTGACATCATACTTGACCAGTCGTTCTCACTGTGTTTTGTACAGTAACACTACCTCTAACCTTAGTGACATGAAATTTGGGGTTCCACAGGGGTCTGTCTTAGGCAGTGGTGGGCACAGTTCCGATAATTGGATTATCTTTTTAGATAACTTTAAAAACCATTATCTTTCGATTAACTTTTGACCGATAAACAAACAGCGACAAGCATTTCTAAAATTTAAAATCAGTTCAGCATCTACCTGTTAAAAGTTTTGTAACAGATGTACAGTTATACCCTCTGCAAACAGAAGAGAGCTGCTTCTATGAAAAGCATCTCTAGACTCTGCAGACAAAGGAGAAGTGGTCAAAAAAAAAAAAAACATTTCCTTTAACACCATACCGATATGCAGGCAATATCACCTAAGTCATCCAGAGGCATACATTTTTAACTTATGGTTCAAATTTTACCAAACTAATTTTGGACAAGTTATTTAAAATTACTGTCATGTCTGAAGTTTTATAAAATGAAAATATCAGATATATGTTTTAGTTTTAAAGTAATGTGCTATTTTTTAAGGTTTTGTGAGCACATGCTGAGCCCAGCAGTGCATTATGGGTAGGATGATGTAATTTCACGTTCACGACAGGACAAATGCATTTCAGACACTCTGTTCAGGCTCCACGGAAAACAGCATTAAACTCTAGTACCTAAAACTCTCTTGAATATATTCTCTGGGTTTATAGACGTTATTGTATTTGCGTTTGTTAAATTCCACGCATTTTAAATGTAGCAGACTGGGATTATCTGGAATTTTGTTTTCAAGGCCTCTACTGCCATCTACTGGCCAGTAGTGTTCATGGCAGTATTTGCCCTAAGTACTAAGCCTCTGGGAACCAGTAGATGGCAGTGTTGTATTTGTTTTGACCCCGGTTACATCAGATGATTGTCAAATCAACTTTTTGGTGTTGCAAATGTTTTTTTTTTTTGTTTGTTTGTTTTTTTTTTTTACAAATGAAGTTTAAAAACAAAACAAAACAACAGCAAAAAAAAAATAATAATAATAATAACATTACAAGACAGCTCTGCAGTGTTTGCACAGGCACAGTGCGAGCGGTTGGATGCTTGTAGCTTTTGATTTTCATTCGACCATATGATTGAGATCAGGAGGTGGTCGTGAGATGTTAAAGCTTGTTAGTCCATGTACACTACACGATGCAGGACGCGCGATTAACCTGAAACTCGGTCCAAAAATTCCTGCATGAAAAATTATCTGGCACAGTGTAAGCACATTTTACAACATCATAAAACGTGTGCACATTCTCTCCACATGCAAAACATTTTGCGATGACACTTCCAGGGCTCCGTAAAAATGTCTGTTTTTACAAATAAAAAAATGAACACCAAAACACGACAGACGTCACATTAACGTGTTGGTTTACATAATGAATGACTGAACCAATCAGTGTTTAGCAGAGGCACTTTTACCCAGAATCCTTCACGATTTGTCTGTGTTTGTTACTAAACCTCAGAATTAGTGCATTATTCAACATTAAAAGATATATGCTATATCTTAACTTTGTACAAATGACAGAATTGACATTAATGGAGTTATTCTATCGGTATTAATGTTATTTATAAATCAAAACCATAAGTCAGCATGACTTTATTTTTCAAGACCTCCGCCTGACCGGAGTGTTGTAATTGATAGAGAGCTAGCTTTAGGGCTGCTCTCAGGGTGCCTCTGTGTTGGGAGCTCTGTAGTAAACAAGAGCTTCCAGCAGGAGCAGAATGATCAAAGACAAAAGTGTGGTCTCAGTGTGTGGGTCTGTTGTTACTTTTAATATTAGTAGAAGTTATTGTGGCATTAAAAGTTAAATTTATTTTACTAATAGTTGCAAATGTACCAGAGACAATATTGGAATTTATCTGTTTTCGGTTATCTGTAACTTCCGATACATTTTTGGGTGGTTTATTGTTTTATCTTAATCGAAGATAACTTTTCAGTTATCTGATTATCTGTTATCAAAGTTAATCTTTTGGTTATCTGTGCCCACCACTGGTCTTAGGCCCCCTGCTTTTCTCCCTTTATATAGCACCCCTTGGGCACATATTGCGGCGTTTTAGGATTACCTTTCTCTGCTATGCAGATGATACTCAGTTATATATGCCGATAACTGCTGGTAATCTCGTTCACATAAAATCCTTAGAATCCTTGCCTTGCAGCAGTGAGAAGTTGGATGTCTATAAACTTCCTACTTTTAAACTCTGATAATACTGAAATGATGGTTCTTGGTCCAGTGAGACATCGGCATCAATTTGACCAGTTAACACTCAGCCTAGGCTCGTGTGTCATACATTACACTGACAAAGTGAGGAACCTTGGGGTAATTTTTGACTTCCATATTAGAAATATGGAGGACGTTTTCTTCCACCTGCGAAATATAACGAAGATTCGTCCCATCCTGTCTATGGCTGATGCTGAGACCCTGATCCATGCGTTCATATCTTCTAGATTGGACTACTGCAATGTTCTATTTTCTGGTTTACTTTACTGCAGTCTAGCACTAGGGCTCTCCAACTGGTTCAAAATGCTGCAGCCAGACTTTTGACACGAAGCAGAAAGTTCGACCACATTACACCCATTTTGGCGTCTCTTCACTGGCTTCCTGTCCCAGTGAGATCAGATTTTAAGGTTCTGCTACTAACCTATAAAATTATTCATGGACTGGCACCTCCCTACCTAGCTGACCTAATTAAATCTTACGTACCGGCCCGGGCTTGACGTTCTCAGGGTGCAGGACTACTTTGTGTCCCTAGGGTGAATAAGAAGTCTAATAAGAAGGTCACAGAGCTTTCTCTTATCGTGCCCCTGTTCTGTGGAATGGTCTCCCTGTGTCAATAAAACAATCAGATTGTGTGGAGATTTTCAAGTCCAGACTTAAGACGCACTTCTTTTCCCTTTCATATGGCTAGCATACTGGTACAGTTTTGTTTTACGATTTTTAGTCTTTTAATTCATGTTATTAGTAATTGGAGCGGGCCGCGGCCTCAACTTTACCTAAATTCTGGGTCTTTTAGTGAAGCTTAGGGCTAGCGGCCGGCGATCACCTTAATATTTCTTCTGTTTTTCTTGTTGATCAATGCTGGCAAATTATACAGTATGTTTTGTCTTTCTGATGTCTGATTTTGTTTTTTCTCTGTTTAAGGTGCAGCTCCATCCAGAGATGGGAGTTGTATTTGTGTTGGTGACCCTCCTGTCCTGTGCACCAACAGCAATTCTTGTATATTCGTCCGTGAATTGTTCTGTGAATTGTTTCTGTAATTTATGTTTGTAGCATTGCCCAAGCAGAGGGTCACCCCTTTGACTCTGGTCTGCTTGAGGTTTCTTCCTCAGAGGGAGTTTTTCCTTACCACTGTTGCTCTGGGGGTTCGTAAGGTTAGACCTTACCTGTGTGAAGTGCTTTGAGGCAACTCTGTTGTGATTTGACGCTATATAAAGGAAAATAAACTGAAATTGAATTGAACCTGAAATTATTCACTTATTATACAGCTGATTTTTACTTTATTTTCCTCCACATCAGCGGCGCAATGTGGTGCACCTCGTCCCATGTTCCTGCTCGAAAGACACAGTCGCGTGCACAAACCGTCGCAATGGGATCATGCACACCTGCCCATTGGCGCGATGTTTCGTGGTACGCTCAGACGAGCTGTTTCGCCATGAGTCGGCCTGAGTTGTACTTATTTGTACTATGTGTGAAGGGGCCCTAAACAATCGGCGCGTAAGCGTTCTGATGTCCACTCAAAGTTTTAAATATGCACAAAAATGGACTCACTTGCACATCAGCTAACATTAGCTGACAAGAAACACATTTAACAAATGAAAAAAAGAATTTGTACAGTACAGAAACGGACACAAACAAATATCAAAATTTCGTTTGTTACTCGTAAGTTTCCTCAATCTGTCATAATGTGAGAGCTGCTTTAGGTGTGATGTGTGAGTGAGAAACGCACAAACAGGGGTTTGTGACATTCACATCATGGCCCATCGACCAAAAAAATGGCAGAGCTCCAAGAAACAACAGTTAAAATTCCAACTCGTGCAAGATGAAGAGGCTGAAATAAATGAGCAAAAGTTAGGGGGTGAAAATGGGGAGGGAGTCTGTGGTGAGCAGAAAATTATTTTCCACATATGGACATCAATTGGCACTAATAATTCCTCAAACTTTTTTTAACTCAGACTTTAAATGGCATTACATATGTAGCAAAGCATGAAAAATTAATATGCTGGAGTCGAGAAAATGTCAAGGGTAATGATCTCCGCAGCAGCTTACCTCCTTAGCTTTCTGTTTCAGTCGAGCTTGCTCAGGGTCCTCCTGCCTGGAGCGACTCTGTGGAATAAAAAAAAGGGGGGGGTACACAGGTTAACAGCTGGTTTAAGGTGCCCACCCCCCAACTATTCATCTGTTGCTGCTGCTGCTGCAAAAATAGTGCAAAATGGGAACAGGATATAGTGGTGTCAAGGACATCGCATTTGAATTCAGAGAAGTGCAATGGAGCGCACCCCTGGGGGGTAGTGGCCTTTAAACCTGCTCCAAATCCAGCCCTAAATAAGCCGCTGGAGGGGGATTCTAATCAAAAGAGGTTATTAAAAATTCTGCACGAGCCAGCACACACACAGACCAAAGGACGATGGTGAGTATCAGCGGCTCTGTGTGCGAGTATGTGTCACTGTGAGCCAGTGCGGCAATCCAACTGCTTTGAGTGTGTGTGGTGTAACAACACGGCACTTCTATTGAAATCACCCAGCAATAATGTAGCTGTCCCTGGGAATCTTTCACCACAAAGCAAAATGTACATGTTCCGCTGGCCACTGTGGGTGAAACAGGCAGCTTTATAACTGATGTTATTTTGTAATTCTAATTTACTGCAGTGACCAAAAATTAGGCCAAACCCATGCAAAACATATCGCTTGAGGAAAACGTTGCTCCATCACTGTCTGATGTGTCTTTGGGCAAATGCAATTTAGAGTTTCAATCCTATAAAATGTTTCATACTGAGTTTTTAAGCCACAGTGTCTAAGATTTAGGGGTGTTTTTAGTCAAAATGGAAGATAGCATTCATAACCATATGCAGCGTACAAACAACAAATCAAACAGCAAAATTCAACAACAAATTTAAGTGTTTTCCTAAGGTTAGAATGAGCCCTTCATATCTACATGGAAGCAGGAACCCTTATGGAGACCAACCATCATGCTGCACCACCTGATACACTAGCAGAAAAAGGAAACACATACTCCGCATTTTGCAACGTGCCTGGAAGACTGAAGAAAAAAAAAAAAGAGGAATTCATGGTTGCTCCCCAATACATTGTGTACTGATTGTGGTGGAGTAGATAATGCAAAAAAACATGCATTTGGTGAGCCAATCAACCAATCTGGCATGGTGATTCTCATATTACTTCACATATCTGGTCGACTGACTGCTTGAAAATTCAAGATGGCCACAAAAAATAGTTGTCAATTTTAACTTTGCTTGCAAATTAGAGCATGTCATAAAACATTGCTCTGTATAGATTAAAAACAAGAGCAAACTGAGATTTCTGATGTCCGCCAATCCGGATCACCTCCAAAATTCAGTGGAGTCTTCCATGCCCTAATATCTGTGGTGCAAATTTGGTGAGAATCCATGAAGTAGTTTTGACGTAATCCTTAAAAGCCTATAAAGTGAAATCTTGATCCAGAATCTGGACCTGGATCACCTCCAAAATTCAGTGGAGTCTTCTATTCCCTAATATCTATCTATGGTGCAAATTTGGTGAGAATCTGTAAAGTAGTTTTAACGTAATCGTTCAAAGCCTATATGAAGTGAAATCTTGATCCAGAATTCAGATCCAGATCACTTCCCATATTTAATGGAGTCTTCCTTGGCCTAATATCTATCTGTGGTGAAAAGTTCGTCAAAATCCGTGCAGTAGTTTTTATGTAATCCTGCTAACAGACAGACAGGCAAATTAATAAATACATAAACATAGATGATTTTATTACATCCATGACAGACGTAATAACTGGAGGCAGTCTCTCTATTCTGCAAACATTCCGTCTGTGAAACTTTACACCAATTCTTATAAAACTCCAACTTTGTAATAAGTTGGTCATGTTGTCTGTCTAAACACATGTAGCGCGGTCTGATCTAACACAGAGACACTTTGGCTATTAAGGTACTAGTTTTGGAAAAAACAATACCCAACTAGAGACATTTGTCATGAAATGCCCTGTGCGCAGTACTATTTTCCATGTAAAGTGCAGTAATATGTACATGTGTGGGGTAGGTATTTGGTTGAACCCTCATGCGTTTGATGTAAACTGGAATACACAGCGGAAAAATTGGAGATTGACATTATATTTATTTAGAGGATGTAGCCAACAGTGACCATAAAAAGTCGGTAGCCTTCAAACAAATGCAACTATTGGTAAATTTTTAAAAGTAGGTCAAGGTCACCGGCCTTGGAACCCATGCAAAGTACTCCTCCTTCAAGGCATGTACCCACCAAATATGAAGTTTTTGCAAGCAACAGGTGCCGAGGTACACTGCAGCGAACAAATTTCAGGTGAAGGATTTGACAGTTGTGACCACTGGTGACCTTGAAAAGTAGGTCAAGGCCACCGACTTTCGAACCCATGTGAAGTACTCCTCCAAGGCATGTACCCATCAAATATGAAATTTCTGTGAGCAATATGTGCCGAGCAATGTTGTGGCAAAGGATTTGAGAGTTGTGACCATTGGTAACCTTGAAAAGAAGGTCAACTTCCCCGGCCTTGGAATCCATGAAAAGTACTCCTCCAAGGCAAATACCTACCAAATATGAGGTTTCTGTGAGCAAAAGGTGCCGAGCTACGTTGCGGCAAAGGATATGACAGTTGTGACCATTGGTGACCTTCAAAAGTAGGTCAAGGTCACTGGCCTTTGAACCCATGCCAAGTACTCCTCCAAGGCAAATACCCACCAAATATGAAGTTTCTGTGAGTAAAAGGTGCCGAGCTACATTGCGGCAAAGGATATGACAGTTGTGGCCATTGGTGACCTTCAAAAGTAGGTCAAGGTCACTGGCCTTCGAACCCATGTGAAGTACTCCTCCAAGACATGTACTCACCAAATATGAAGTTTCTGCAAGCAATAGGTGCGATGCTACGATGCAGCGAAGGATTTGACAGTTGTGACTACTGGTGACCTTGAAAAGTAGGTCAAGGTCACTGGCCTTCAAATCCATGCGAAATACTCCACTAAAGTATGTACCCACCACATATGAAGTTTTTGCAAGTAATAGGTGCAGAGCGACATTGCCGAGCTGGACAGGCGGACGGACGGACAGAAGGACAGACAGACGGACAACCCGGATGCTATATGCCCCACCTTGCGGCGCAAGCATCACGCGGGGCATAAAAAAATTCATTTATTTTTACAAACAATCCAGATGAAGTGATGCAGGACCCACTCTAGCTCTCCTTCAGGGTATGCGCACAAACAGAGCTCACTGACTCCACCTCCTCCTCCAGACAGCAGAGAACAGGGACAGAAATGAGGAGTGAGTGAGGCCGACAGTGATGAGAAGCAAACAAAACAGAACACGTTATTTACAAAAAGTATTTTGCAACATTTTCAATTGATTTTTAATCGTTAAGGATAAGAATTTTTAGTAAGTGACTGGCACTTGAAGCTTAATCGCCATTTCGGTAAGAGGGTGTACTCAGAGTAATGGGGCGCAATGCCCCTGTTACCCAATTTAGAAAAAACCCTGGTATTTATCATATTTTATTTTGCTTATGTGCTTAAATTAGAATGAAGTTGATTACAATTAGTATTGTTTTGAAATTACTTTATGTGTGCAGGGCAGCGTAGAAAATCTTACATTCTGGGTCAATCTCGAGGCGGCTGTGCGTGGGTTTGTTTAACGTGGGAATGTCATTAAACACAGACAAACACACGGTCTTGACAGATCCTTAACCTGGTCTGATAGCTGGGAAATCTCATATGATTGTGGTCTGAGGACCTGCTGCGGCCTTCATCCGCATTCACATTTGTCCAGTTACAAGCCATTACCTCCTCCGCCTGATCCGCCATTGAGGACTTCTTGTTTCACCAGAGCCATGTTAGCAGTCTCATGTTCAAGGTTCCTGTTGGGCCTTCATGGTTACTGTAGCTGCCACGGAGCACACAAGGTCCCCACTGTATTTCACCCCAACAGGCAATCCCCTACTTGATCCTTCACCCAGGTGCTACGTCATGGACGTGGGGTTGGACTTTGATACCCTACATCATATAAGCCTATGAAAAGTTGTTTCGTGTTGAATATAATGTGTTATTTTTAATATCTGCATTCAACTACCAATTTATGCCACTAAGAGTGTCATATTGTTGTTGGAACTTAGGGCCCTGTCCCACTGGGGTTTAGGAGGATTTGCGCATGAAATGAGGAGACAAAAGCTGAGCGTCCGCAACAAAGGTGGGCGGAAATGACAAATGTCCCGGGGTGGATCAGCGAATACATGAGGAAGAAAAGCGGATATAACAGGGAACAGAAGCGAAGGCGACCGTGGAGGCGCCCCCATGAGGGGCACAGCGGCCGCGATGCACTCGCTTCATCCGTGCCCACTCTGTCTGCATGCACGACATACCATTTGCGACCGTGATGTGGCCGTGCTGGGCACGCGTCATATCTGTTTTGCACGCTGTCCCAGTCTGCCGCCAAGCCGCGCCAACCCGTCGGTTGTGGATATCAGCGGATGACAGGGGATATGCGGTGCGTTGGTTGTGTATGTCCTGCGTATGTCTTCAGTATGTGTTCAGGCAGTGATGCGGATCTCATCCGCAGCAGGATTTTTGAGCCGCTCAAAAATCCTGGCTGCGGACATGCGTGCCTCTGCGGATGATCACGGACGTGTTCGGATGGAGGCCGACTCATACAGGAATGTTACACGGTTATTGCGGTTGTTTGGCGGATGTGGCCAACTTTTGTGCGCATTCCATCCGCAAATCCTCCTAAAAGCCAGTGGGACAGGGCCCTTAAAAACATGAATCCAGGATGCCTGAAAACCTATAATTTGACACCAAGGTCATGTAAATCCAATAAGTAACCACATTTTTGTGAGGAAAAAGTGATTTAGGGATCGATTTGGTGGCCATTTTGAAATTAGACACCATCTTGGATTTGCCTGAAGCTGTAAAACAGCTCCATTGTGAAGAATAACATACAGTTTGCTATGAATATTACACAAATTAATCAGGAAGGAGCATTTCTATGCAAAAAGTAATTTTCAGTAGGTAATTTTGGTGGGCAGTCAGATTCTGTACAGAATTTCAAGTATAGGCTTAAGATGCATTTATTTTCCCTTCCTACCCTTTTAAATTCATTTTATTAGTACACAGAGCGGGTCTCAGCCTCAACTTTATGTAAATTCTGGGTCTGTTAGTGAAGCTTAGGGCTAGTGGGCGGCAATCACCTTAGTATTTCTTCTGCTTTCCTGTTGCTTAATGCTGACAAATTATACCTTAAGTGTAGTTTTTCTGGCCGACTGATTCTGTTTTCTATTTCTCTCTGTCCAAGATGCGGCTGGATCCACGTGCTGGATTACAACCCCAATTCCAATGAAGTTGGGATGTTGTGTAAAATGTAAATAAAACAGAATACAATGATTTGCAAATCCTCTTCAACCTATATTCAGTTAAATACACCACAAAGACAAGATATTTAATGTTCAAACTGATAAACTTAAACTTTTGTGCAAATATTTACTCATTTTGAAATGGATGCCTGCAACACGTTTCAAAAAAATTGGGACAGTGGTATGTTTACCAGTGTGTTGCATCACCTTTCCTTCTAACAACACTCAATAAGCGTTTGGGAACTGAGGACACTAATTGTTGAAGCTTTATAGGTGGAATTCTTTCCCATTCTTGCTTGATGTACGATTTCAGTTGTTCAACAGTCCGGGGTCTCTGTTGTCTTATTTTGTGCTTCATAATGCGCCACACATTTTCAATGGGCGACAGGTCTGAACTGCAGGGAGGCCAGTCTAGCACCCGCACTCTTGTACTACAAAGCCACGCTGTTGTAACACCTGCTGAATGTGGCTTGGCATTATCTTGCTGAAATAAGCAGGGACGTCCCTGAAAAAGATGTTGCTTGGATGGCAGCATGTGTTGCTCTAAAACCTGGATGTACCTTTGAGCATTGATGGTGCCATCACAGATGTGTAAGTTGGCCATGTCATGGGCACTAACACACCCCCATACCATCACAGATGCTGGCTTTTGAACTTTGCGCTGGTAACAATCCGGATGGTCATTTTCCTTTTTTGTCCAGAGGACAGGACGTCCATGATTTCCAAAAAAACAATCTGAAATGTGGACTCATCAGACCACAGCACACTTTTCCACCTTGTGTGTGTCCATTTCAAATGAGCTCAGGCCCAGAGAAGGCGGCAGCATTTCTGGATGTTGCTGATGTGTAGCTTTCGCTTTGCATGGTAGAGTTTTAACTTGCACTTTTAGATGTAGCGACAAACTGTGTTAACTGATAATGGTTTTCTGAAGTGTTCCTGAGCCCATGCGGTAAGATCCTTTATACAATGATGTCGGTTTTTAATGCAGTGCCGCTTGAGGGATCAAAGGTCATGGGCATTCAATGTTGGTTTTTGGCCTTGCCGCTTAGGTGTAGAAAGTTCTCCAGATTATTTGAATCTTCTCATATTATGGACTGTAGATGATGGAATCCCTAAATTCCCTGCAAATGAACATTGAGAAAGATTGTTCTTAAACTGTTGGACTATTTTTCACGCAGTTGTTCACAAAGTGATGATCCTCATCCCATATTTGCTTGTGAATGGCTGAGCCTTTTGGGGATGCTCCTTTTATACTCAATCATGACACTCACCTGTTTTCAATTAACCTGTTCACCTGTGGAATGTTCCAAACAGGTGTTCTTTGAGCATTCATCAACTTTTCCAGTCTTTTGTTGCCCCTGTCCCAACGTTTTTGAAATGTGTTACAGGTATCCATTTCAAAATGCGCAAATATTTGCACAAAAACAAAAATGTCTATCAGTTTGAACATTAAATATCTTGTCTTTGTGGTGTATTCAATTGAATATAGACTGAAGAGGATTTGGAAATCACTGTATTCTGTTTTTATTTCACACAACGTCCCAACTTCATTCGAACTGGGGTTGTAGATGATTTCTGTATTGGACGTGGAACAGACTCTGCTGCAGGAATAGATCCGAGTGGCTCAATGCCCCCCCACCCCCACCCCGGCCGTGGACTGGACGCCTGTATGGACTCTTGTCAATTGTCGTTATATTGTGTTTTGTATTGTAAACCTTTTTGGCAGAATGGTCTAAGCAGAGGGTCACCCCTTTGAGTCTCGTTTGCTTGAGGTTTCTTCCTCAATATCATCAGAGGTTGTTTTGCCTTACCACTGTCGCCTGTGTGCTTGCTCTAGGGGTTGATAAGGTTAGATCTTACTTGTGTGAAGCGACTTGAGGCAGCTTTGTTGTGATTTGCAGCTATAAAAACTAAATGAATTGAACTGAATTGAAAACTGCCACCATCCTGAAATTTCAAGTGCCTAATTGATCGACCTTGGGAATCATCTTGCCATATTTGGTGCTTATATCAGCATTTGCAGTTCTGATGTAAAATTGATGTTACCTGCACCACTATTGCTAGGGCTAACATGTTTCAGAAGTCATCTCTGTGAAATTGAGGATCAAACATTTTGCTTATCACAAGAGAAGGTAAGGGAGCATTGAATCCCCATTGCCAAAGAAGTGAAAACCCGAATGGAAACAATGTCGTGACCAGTGACAACATAATGTAATCTGCAGCCTGACCACTAGATGGCACTAAATCCTACACACTTTAACTTTAAGACCTTGCTGAAGACAATGCCAAAGATAACAGTGAAATGTCTTCTTTTATTTTCCAACACACTCAGGACAGCAGATCATTTATTTCTCCTTCCCATAATGAAACAATCAGCTTCCTCCAAAACAAGATAATCCACTCCAGCCTCAGCTGTCTACCTCCTTTTCTGTCGACATCTTTCTGTCTCATGGATGGAGAGCTGCTCCGACTAACTTTCTTGTTAATTGGATTTAAATATATCAGGCGGTTCACGTACTGGTCGGTATCTCAACTAAGACTAATGTGTTTGCCCTCTGGTCGGCCGGAGCCTCCCTCAAGACTTGAGTCATATTTTAAATGGACGGTGCTGTGGAGGGGAAGGGTTGTTGTGAAGGAGTAAAGGAGACCCAAGCGGAGGGGATTATTTTAGTAGGTTCTTATTCCAGAGGTCTAATTCGTGGGTACTCCGGCAGGAGAGAGACAGGCAGGGAGGCGGATGGCAGTAGGGAGAGAGGAAGGGAGGGGTTGGTACAGATGGACTGTTTACAAAAGGGAAGCAGTGCCACTGGCATTCTTTACATCTCCTCTGTCAGCTAGCCTGGTTTTCCCACTTACAGCAGAGAACAGAGGGAAGAAGACAAGAAGAGGGCTGGTGACTAGATGCCGACAAGCTTTGTTGGGTTTGTCAGGATCATTGGGGGTACAGAGCACTACTCTCTCAGAATAAAATACAAAGACAAAAATTTCAGTGGTTGACTACAGTACTACACTCTATCATTCCAATCTGCTATTATGTAATGAAATATCAGTTTTTCCTGCATCCTCTTTGCCTTTACCTACAAGTTCACTGGGTGGTTTTTTGAGTGCTTCCTCAAATGATTTTTGAACACTGCACTTTTATTTATTGTTGGACCAGTGGTTGAAGTTTCATCTCTTGAACACCAGATGGCACACCCACCCCGAGTACATGTACCATTTTAAAGACGGAGCGGATTTCCAAAATGCCACTATCACCAAAAAATAAATAAAGGTACTTAATTTATTCTTTTTTGGAGTCAGTCTGGGTAAATCATCGCACCCTGGCACATTTGGTCTTTCTGCTCCCGAATAAAAAAAAAAAAATCCTTGCACTCTTTAATGTGGTGCTTTTTCAAATGTTTAAGTTCACTGTATAGTAGGTCGCGACGGCGCTTCCACCTCTCAGTACAACGGCTTTGCAAACATTGCATGTTGCTGTTTTGCTTTGCGGTGTTTCAGCGAAGATGTCAGTACACTATCAATCAATCAATCAATTTTTTTATATAGCGCCAAATCACAACAAACAGTTGCCCCAAGGTGCTTTATATTGTAAGGCAAGGCCATACAATAATTATGTAAAACCCCAACGGTCAAAACGACCCCCTGTGAGCAAGCACTTGGCTACAGTGGGAAGGAAAAACTCCCTTTTAACAGGAAGAAACCTCCAGCAGAACCAGGCTCAGGGAGGGGCAGTCTACTCAATGCTCGCCTTCTACCTGGCTGCAAACTGCAGAAGGGCCCTCCCGAACAGAGGCGCGTCTCATTACTCCGCGCCTCGAGACACACCTCCATTCAGATTTCTACCACTGTGGTATAAATTTTTTTCAGGATCGAGTGGATAGAGGTGGGCCCTCTATCAACACCTAGACCTGGGTGCAGCAGAGGATCTTCCGGATGGCACATCTTGGCTGCAATCTCTCATCTTTCCCAGCATCTCAACTATGTCTTAAGGTGCGTTTACACATAACCAAGACGTGTTACGAATGTAATTTTTCTGTCATTCGTGACACATTCCTGACATTCTTAATGTGACTTAACGCATCTGAATAGGTTTATTAATAGTGCGTGTTGGTGCATGATATTCTTGATATTCGTGGAGCATGTTGTTGCCTGTCAAAAAAATCTTCCATGGATGTCACACACCACCCTCATTTCGTCTCACGTCGTGGAAGTCGCAACTGAGCGTGTTGATCCGTCTTGATGAGTAGTGATCCTTAATAGAACGTGACAACGTTCGTAGTGGTTCCTGTGATGGTTCTTGGAGCCCAAACTGTCACGCATTATTACGAAGTGACACGGAAACTGTCAAGTTTTGACACAACTTGTAACGCGGCGTCACATTTCACTGCGCGCCACGACAAATCAGTTTTCTGTCACGTGCGCACAATTAAACTCGGCTCCAAATGTCGTTCCACAGTTCCTGCTGAAGCTCCTCAGGAAGCTCCTGCAAGTGTTCCACCTGCTGTTGTAACCGATGAGTGTTAGAACGAGTCTTAGCCAAAGGAGCGAGAGGAGACTCACGTGCAGCCAGACATCTCTGCACCTCCTCCAGTCTGGCGGAGGAAGAAGCGTTCGCACAATTAAACCCTGCCCACAATTAAACTTGCTGACACCAAGTTCGCTAAAAGTCTCATTTCAGTGCTCTTCAGCGCGCTCCTGCAGGTGTTCCACCTGCTGCATGTGCCTAATGTTTGGGAAAATGCACGAGACGAGAGCCGCATGAAGCCACACATCTGGCTCTGTCCTCCTCCTCCTCCTCTCTGCACCACTCCATGACACAGAGGCCAACTATGCATGCAGTCACAAAGTTCTTCTGAAAAACTGTAGCGATCTGAATTTGGTTGGATGAATATGGGGGTGTGTGTGTGTGTGGAGACAATTCACCTCGGTCACAACGTGACAGAACTTAACGATGCGCTGTTACGCGCAATAGCGTGCAACAACGTGGAACACTATTCTTGACCGTGCGTAATGGTTCCTGATAATTCTTCAGCAACACGTGCCATTAATCGGAGCGTGTGGTAACAGGTTGCAGCAGTTCCTGAGGACACCTGACACCTCTGCCCCAAATAATCACATTCGTGATCAGCGGCCAAGAATGTATACTTCGTGGCATTCGTGACTTGTCGTCGTTATGTGTAAACGCAGCATTACCCTGGATCCAGAAAGACGGTCAAGTCAAGTTCAAGTTTGTCTCAGGTTTGTGCACTCAGTATTATTAAGTGAACACACTGCTTAATGGATCAAAGACTAGAGACCATGCAGCTCAGACATGGCTGAGTCTCTGCTCAATAATAAGCTGCCATACTTGCCTGCAAATGGCTGTGATTATGACGGGATGCATGATCATGGCGTTTAGTTACAGTTATACTGACTATTTTGTCAATGTATCTGTTAAACCAAGTGGGTGAAAATTAGTTGTTGATCTCTGTGGAAATTTCTTCACCAGCGGAAGTATCCCTGTCCACTCAAAGTGTGAGTGAACTCTTATGGACCTGATTTACTGAAGGTTCACATGTGTGAAAATGTGTGCAAACAACTGCACTGAATATGTAATGTGGGGCTTGTCCACCCAAGAGCACAAATTTGTGGGAGGAAACATGCAAATAAGTGACGTTTGCACACACAACCTGATTCATCAAGTTCCACAGGAAATATAGCAGGTGTAGATTCCATCTGTAGTTTGCGGCTTTGAAAACTTAACTGACTGAACTTGACCGACCACTGTTCCCGAATGCTGTTGTAGCAAAAAGGCTGCTTAGAATCATTCCTCATAAAAATTGCACAGATTTAACTTTATTTCATACAAGTTTCTTTCCAAATTAATGTCTCATATGTAACAGGTAGACTAAAAACAGACACACAAATCAGAGTCCGTGTGGGACATGACAGCTGTGTGCAAAGTACACACAGTGCATGAAAACGCTCATGCACTGGCTATTACCACAAACAAACTGTCATATTTCAGCAGACAGTGAGTGACCCCCCCCCCCCCCCCACCACCACAGGAAAATGACACATTAAGATATAAAAAAAAATCCAATTTATTACAAGGAGGATTCAAACCGTTCACAAGAAAACAGTTCACACACAGGTCATTACTGGTAACTGTCAGCTAGGCAAAGGTGTCCGAAACTTGACCCAATAGGGCAGCGCAGTCTCATTTGAACCCTTGCGTGACATCGCAGGATTTGAGCACTTACGGGGACAGCCACTCCTGCTGCACAATACAAACACTGCATAACTTCACATGGAAAAATTATGTACTGTTTTGTGTTCGGTAAGTGTTAGCCTACACAACTAAAGAGGGTAGTTGTTTTCTCTCACCAGCACAACCACCTCGACAAGTTTGAGTTCCGGCTTATAAACAAACCGCAACCACTTTCCACCGCATCGTAACTTTTTCTTTGCATTTTCACTTTGTTCGCTGTGTAATTTGCCCAAAAACTCAAGAGAGGACTGTCCCCTAATGTAGGATTATTGCGTCATATTTTAACCATTTAGCTTCCATCCTTTTAGTGCCCATCCAGGAAACACAGGCCGTAGTATTAAATTCACAATCCGAAAAAAAACACACACACACACACAAAACCACAGACGGTACACACGAGGAATTAACAGACAGCACCTTAATCGTGTCACTGACTACCATCTGGCAAGGAGTGAAGAAAAGTGGCATGATTATAAAGGAATAACCACTCATTAGTACAAAGAGGAAAGCAGGGGTGCGAGGCACTGATGCAGGTGCAGTGCGTGTGCGGAACTGAACGCGTTTGTGCATAATAAAGTGCAAGGAGCATACTGCAAATAAATGTGTCTTTATGGAACAGCCTGCCAGAGGACGGAGAAACAGATTTGCAAATTTTGTACCTGTATCCAGCAATTTAAGGGGCTGATTTAATTTCATTTTGCACTTACCACCATTAACATGAGCAAAATCCTCACATAATGCTGTCTGTGTCACATTACCATCCGCAATCAATTGCACATTAATTCTTGGTAATTCACATGCAAAACTCTCTCCACCCCAACACACAAAACTCTGAGCTGCCCATGCTATTTCTTCTTCTTCAATATTTATTTCATTCATTTAAAAGAAAACAGAAAAGCAGAAATGAATATATTACAAGACACTGAATAAAAAGGAGCAGAGGGAAGAACAAGTCTTATATTTTCTGCCTCTTTTTACAATACAATCTTTCAATTTTAAGCATCATTATTCAACATTATTTAACAGATTACATTTTTTGACTTTGTCACATACCACTGACTTATTTCATAATTTTAGCCATTATTTAAAAGATTACATTTTTAACAGGTTACACTTTAGACTTAAAACATTTTAGACATTATTAACAGATTACGTTTTAGACTTTGTCACAACCAGTGATGCCGGTAACGCGTTACTCTAATCTGACCCCTTTTTTTAGTAACGAGTAATCTAACGCGTTAATCTTTCCAAATCAGTAATCAGATTAAAGTTACTTCTCCATGTCACTGTGCGTTACTATTATTTTTCATTGTGGGTCGATAGCAGCATTAAACTTGGTCTGTGGGCAGGAGGTCGGGGTTCGACTGAACTGCCCACTTTAAGTGAGCTGTGAGTTTTTCATCCACGGTTTTTTGCAGCTGCTCGACTCGTCGTCTCCTCTTAAAGCACAGTGATCAGCACACCTGCACTGAGCTTTACAAAGACATTTTTATACTTTTTTTCCTCCTTTATTTAGAGCTGAGCTGAGCCGCTCCGTATCTGCACGTTAAAACAGCTGATCCTCCGCGACGCGTCAACAACTAACACTATTTTCCACTCAAATGCACCTAAACTCTCTTTCTGAGGACCACGTGATGTGAAAACACAATAAAACTTTCTTACCTGTAAATCTGGTCACGTTTTCTGCATAAATAAATGTTATCCATTCTTTGTGCTCAAACGCCAAAGTAGGGGCGAATCCAGATGGAATGGGGGCGCGGGGGAGGGATGTGCCCCCCTCACAACACCCCTAGATTAAAGGTCCAGTTTTGAAGCCTTTTTTTTTTACTACAACTACTAATACTACTTAAAATAATATTAATTTCGACAAGTAAAATATTTAGAGAGAATTTAAATGTTAGAAAAATGCTAGAATGAATTTAATAGTTACATTTATAAACAATGTAGGTTCGAAATTGCAAGTTTTACTGTTACAGTGCTGTCAACAGTTAAATATGAGGTCAAGAAAGAGGTCTTTATTTTACTTTTTATAAAACAAGTATTTATTTTCATTGAAGTCAAGAAAGGGTGACTATAAAGTAAGTTTTGGCAAAACAGATATCATTGTCATGTTGAGGAGGGTTGTTGTCGGCAGCTGGGAAAAGTAACTAAAAAAGTAACTAGTAATCTAACTTAGTAGTAATCTAACTTAGTTACTTTTACAATTGAGTAATCAGTAAAGTAACTAAGTTACTTTTTCAAGGAGTAATCAGTAATCAGTAATTGGATTACTTTTTCAAAGTAACTGTGGCAACACTGGTCACAACCCACTGACTTATTTCATAGTTTCATACTTACTTAATACATCTAGTTTAATACGTTTTTTTAAATAATTTAAGCGACCTTGATTCTTTGATTTCTTTGTTGAGGTTGTTCCATAATTTTACACCTTCATTGCAATACTCCGTTCCTTTACTTTGGTTCTGAATCTTGGTTTTTTAAAGACTTCTATTCCTTTCAAATTATAACTACTTACTCTTTTTTCAAACATATTTTAAATGTTTATTGGTAAGGTATTTTTATTAGCTTGGTGCATTGTTTGTAATATTTTCAAATCAACTAAATCATGAAATTTAAGTACCCTATACTTAATGAATAATGGATTAGATGGATCTCTAAAACGACTATTGCTAATCATTTTTAAAGCTCTTTCCTGCAGAATAAATAATGGTTGTGTATAAGTTTTACATGTTGATCTCCAGGTTTCTATACACTAAGTTAAATATGGGACAATCAATGAATTGTACAATGTTAATAAACCATAACTATTCAATGAAAATTTTACTTTATGCAAAACAGCAGTGGCTTCCGCTATTTTTCCTTTTGTGTAATTTATGTGACTTCCATGTAAGATCTTCATCAATCATGACTCCTAGAAATTTTGTTTCTTTTACCCTTTGTATGTCCATTCCATCTGTTTTTAATGACATCATTTTTTTCCACTCTGTCATTAAACAATATGAAATTTGTCTTATTAAGATTTAGTGACAATCTGTTTATATCACACCAATGTTTAACTTTTTCCAACTCTGTATTTATCACTTGTACTACTTCCTGTTTATCTGATCCAGAGTAAAATAATGTTGTATCATCAGCAAATAATATGCTGCCAAGTACTTTAGATACATTCACAAAGTCATTGATATACAAAATAAACAGTTTGGGTCCAAGTACCGACCCTTGTGGTACTCCATAAATAATGTTACACAATTCTGATTTAGTATTATTTATCTGAACAAACTGTTTTGTATTTTCTAAGTAGCTTTTTACCCACTGATGTGCAATACCTCTAATTCCATATTGTTGTAACTTGTGAAGCAATCTCGATTGGTCGATAACATCAAAAGCTTTTTCAGGTCGCTAAAAATACTTACAAAATAATCCTTATTATCTATTGTTGTTGATATTTTGTCTGTTAATTCCATAATTGCTATAGCTGTCGAATGTTTTGTTCTGAATCCATACTGAGCATTATTTCAAATATGATGTTTCTCAATGAATTTGTCCAACCTTGTCACAAAAACCTTTTTCATAATTTTAGAAAACTGTGGAAGCAATGACACTGGCCTGTAATTTGAAAAATTATGTTTGTCTCCATTTTTATATAATGGGACTACCTTGGCAATTTTCATTTCGTCTGGGAAAATTCCTGTTGACAGAGACAGATTACAAATGTAAGTGAATGGTTCAATAACAGTTTCTATTATACTTTTTACAGTCATCATGTTTAAATCTTCATAGTCAGTTGATCTTTTGCTTACACAGTTTTTTACAATATTTCTTATTACATCTTTTTCCACATTGTCAAGGAAAATACTATTGACCGTATTTACAAGTGTATTTAATTTATCTTCTATTAGTTTATTTCCCACCAGACTTGATCCCACATTTGAAAAATAATCATTAAACTCATTTGCAACTTATTTTATGTCATATATCTCTTTATTTTCCTTGACAAAGTAATTTGGAAAAGTTGATTTCGCTCCATCACTTTTAATCACACTATTTATAATTCCCCATGTTGCCTTTATATTATCTTTACTCTTATTTAATTGTTCACTATAATAATCTTTTTTTTGTTTCCTAATTATTGTCAATAGTTTATTTTTATATTTTTTGTATCTGTGTTCTGTTTCCTTTGTTTGCATTTTTAAAAAGCACCTATATAAATAGTTTTTCTTTACACAAGCATTTTTTATTCCCTTAGTCAGCCATGGTTTATTTACTATTTTCTTACTAATTTTTATTAACTTACAGTTTTTATTATATGATTTCATCAGTATTTTCATAAATTAATTATATGCTACATTAATGTCGCCGACTTCCTGTGGGTTCACCACCTGCAGAGGGGGCCATGGGGGTCGGGTGCAGAGAGGATTGGGTGGCGGTCGAGGGCGGGTGGCCCGGCGGCCCGGTCCATGCTCACAGCCCCTGGCTGTTGGGACGTGGAATGTCACCTCGCTAGGGGGGAAGGAGCCTGAGCTTGTGCGGGAGGTTGAGAGATACCGACTAGAGATAGTCGGGCTCACCTCCACGCACAGCTTGGGCTCTGGTACCCAACTCCTGGAGAGGGGCTGGACGCTTCTTTTTTCTGGCGTCGCCCACGGGGAGAGGCGGAGAGCTGGGGTCGCATTGCTTATTGCTCCCCAGCTCAGTCGCCAAGTGTTGGAGTTCAGTCCGGTGAACGAGAGGGTCACGTCCCTACGCCTCCGGGTCGGGGACAGGTCTCTCACCGTTGTCTTGGCCTATGGGCCGAGCAGCAGCGCAGAGTACCCGACCTTCCTGGAGTCCCTGGGAGGGGTACTAGATAGCGCTCCGACTGGGGACTCCATTGTTCTCCTGGGGGATTTCAATGCCCACATGGGCGGCGACAGTGAGACCTGGAGGGTGGGTGATCGGGAAGCACGGCCTCCCCGATCTGTGTGGAGTGGTGTTCAGTTGTTGGACTTCTGTGCTAGTCACAGTTTGTCCATCACAAACACCATGTTCGAGCACAAGGGTGTCCACAAGTGCACGTGGCACCAGGACACCCTGAGCCGGAGGTCGATGAGCGACTTTGTAGTCGTATCATCTGACCTTCGGCCACGTGTCTCGGACACTCGAGTGAAGAGAGGGGCAGAGCTGTCGACTGATCACCACCTGGTGGTGAGTTGGATCCGCTGGGAGGGTAGGAAGCCGGTAAGACCTGGCAGGCCCAAACGTATCGTGAGGGTCTGCTGGGAACGACTGGCGGAACCCTCTGTCAGCGAGGTCTTCAACTCCCACCTCCGGGAGAGCTTCTCCCAGATCCCGTGGGAGGTTGGAGACATGGAGTCCGAGTGGACCATGTTCTCCACCTCCATTGTCGATGCGGCTGCTCGTAGCTGTGGTCGCAAGGTCTCTGGTGCCTGTCGTGGCGGCAATCCCCGAACCCGGTGGTGGACACCGGAAGTAAGGGATGCCATCAAGCTGAAGAAGGAGTCCTACTTATCTTTGTTGGTAGGTGGGACCCCAGAGGCAGCTGACAGGTACTGGCAGACCAAGCGTGCCGCAGCCCGTGCGTTCGCAGAGGCAAAAACTTGGGTCTGGGAGGAGTTTGGGGAGGCTATGGAGAAGGACTATCGGTCGGCCTCGAAGAGATTCTGGCAAACCGTCCGACGCCTCAGGAGGCGGAAGCAGCTCTCCACCAGCACTGTTTACGGAGCGGGTGGGGAGCTGTTGACCCTGACTGGGGATGTTGTCGGGCAGTGGAAGGAGTACTTCGAAGATCTCCTCAATCCCATTGTCACGTCTTCCGAAGAGGAAGCAGAGACTGGGGACTTGGAGGCGGACTCATCCATTACCCAGGCTGAAGTCACCGAGGTGGTTAGAAAGCTCCTCGGTGGCAAGGCTCCTGGGGTGGATGAAAACCGTCCTGAGTACCTTAAGTCTCTGGATGTTGTGGGGCTGTCTTGCGTGACACGCCTCTGCAACATCGCGTGGCGATCGGGGACAGTGCCTCTGGATTGGAAGACCGGGGTGGTGGTCCCTCTGTTTAAGAAGGGGGGCCGGAGGGTGTGTTCCAACTATAGGGGGATCACACTCCTCAGCCTCCCCGGTAAGGTCTATTCCAGAGTACTGGAGAGGAGAATTTGACCGATGGTTGAACCTCGGATTCAGGAGGAGCAGTGTGGTTTTCGTCCTGGTCGGACCGGAAAAAGGTGCTTTGCCCTCTTCAGGTCGGTGGAGTGTCCTTGCCTCAAGTGGAGGAGTTTAAGTATCTCGGGGTCTTGTTCACGAGTGAGGGACGGATGGAGCGTGAGATCAATAGACGGATCGGTGCAGCATCTGCAGTGATGCGATCGCTGTATCGGACTGTCGTGGTGAAGAGAGAGCTGAGTAGGGGGGCAAAGCTCTCGATTTACCGATCGATCTACGTTCCGATCCTCACCTATGGTCATGAGATTTGGCTCATGACTGAAATAACGAGATCGCGAGTACAAGCGGCCAAGATGAGTTTCCTCCGCAGGGTGGCTGGGCGCTCCCTTAGAGATAGGGTGAGGAGCTCGGTCACTCGGGAGGAGCTTGGAGTCGAGCCGCTGCTCCTCCACGTCGAAAGGAGTCAGTTGAGGTGGCTCGGGCATCTTTTCCGGATGCCCCCTGGACGCCTCGCTGGAGAGGTGTTCCGGGCACGTCCCACTGGGAGGAGGCCCCGGGGAAGACCCAGGACACGCTGGAGGGACTACACCTCTCGGGTGGCTTGGGAACGCCTTGGGGTTCCCCCGGAGGAGCTGGAGGAGGTGTGTGTGGATCGGGAGGTCTGGGCGGCTTTGCTTGAGCTGCTGCCCCTCGGGTCCCCCACGACCCGACTCCGGATAAAGCAGAAGAAAATGGATGGATGGATGGATAATGTCGCCGACATAAACTTCTTCCCAATTTTGATTTTTAAGGTCATAACTTAATGCCTCTAAGGCTTTTACTGACTTATCTCTTAAAATTTTCAACAGTTTTTTTTCTTGTGCCAATTTTTGTATTTAAATATTGAAAAAACTGGTAAATGATCACTAAGATCTTTCATCAAAATCCCATTCTTAATAATTTCATCTGTTCTATTTGTGAATATATAGTCAATTACAGTTGCACTTTGCGATGTAATTCTGGTTGGTTTTGTTATCAAGGGGAATAAACCCAAACTATACACTGAATTCACAAAATCACCTGTTCTTTGGCAACTGGAGCTTTCTATATTAATGTTAAAGTCTCCACACATAAAAAGCGTTTTGTTTTTGATTTGATGGAATAATTCTATTATTTTATCTATAAAATTCACAACGCAAGAGTCTGGTGCTCTGTATACACAACTGATTAGAATATTCTTAGATGTTTCATGTACAATTTCCACTGTTACAATTTCTATGACATCATCTATAATTGTCATTTCTTCTACAATTGTACATGTCAGATCTGTTTTTGTGTACAAAGCAATACCTCCGCCTTTATCTCTTCTGTTTACAAAATACAGCTCATATCCCTCCATTTGAACATCAGCCATGAGGTCATCTTTAAGCCAAGATTCTGTGATTGCAACATTTTGCACTCATTATCTAGGACCTTAAAAAGCAGGCTCTATATTGCAAAATTAGTGTGTACTTTCCACTGTGGAGCTGAAGGCGGCACAAATACACCATTAATGTTGTGTGGGCCGCTGAAGAGGAGGTACTGCTGGCCCACCACCAGAGGGCGTCCTGCCTGAATGGCGGGCTTCAGGCACGAGAGGGCGCCGCCGCCTCACGGGAGCAGCTGGAAATGACAGCTGTCCCTCATCACCACCTGACAGCTGTTCCTCATCATCACCGTCTCCATAAAAGCTGGGCAGCAACTCGACCTCCCTGCCGAGATATCAGTCTACCTAGAAGGTAATTCTCAGCCGTTTTTCTGTGCCGAACGCACGTACCTTGTCTGTCCTAAACTGTTTGCAGGAGTACTTGGAACTCTACTCGCAGCTGGGAGCTGGGTTTGTGGACGGTGGAGGAGTGACTGCCTTCACTCCTCGCTCCACATACGATAAGTAGTGGTTCAGGCTCTGCCGTTACATTGTTCCTGTGTCGGAGGTGGAGGTGTTCCCTCCAAGTGGAATAGAACTGTTTGCTGATTGTTTTGCTGGGTGTGCACACACCCACCATAAACTGTTTTTGCTTCCTGCCAGTAGTACCGATCTGACAGCTGGAGATGGTGGCCACCTGGGGATTCAGGACTTGGCGGCTCCGGTGTGTTCCAGATCTGTGGGCAGTGGAAATCGTGTGGGACCCGGCTCTTCTCTGGACAGACGTCTTCTATCCTCGAGCCTGCCCACACGTCACCTCGTATTATTGACGGTTGTTCTAAATTGCATTTGTCTGTTTTTCTGTTGTGCACATTCACAACATTAAATTTTTGTATTTCGGCTGATCCACTGTCCATTTATTTACGCCCCCTGTTGTGGGTCCGTGTCACTACACTTTCCCAACAGGATATCTCGGCGAGCGTCATGGATCCTGTGGGGCATCAACCATCGAGTGAACCACCAATGGAAATGCAGGGTGCACAGGCGCCGGCAGGAGGCGTGTTAGGTGAGCTGCAACAAATCGTAACTGCCTTCACTACTCGGTTGGACTTGGTGAACGAGCAGAATGTTATTCTCAATCGGAGGATGGAGGCTCTCACCGCCCAGGTGGAAGCGCACACGCAGGGCGCTGCTGCAGCACCTCCTCCTGCTGTTCAGGCGCCGAATACAGACATTCCAGTGGTGATTCAACGAACCCCCCCTTCCCCTGAAGCATACATAAGCCCTCCGGAACCGTACGGAGGTTGTGTCGAGACGTGCACTGACTTCTTGATGCAGTGTTCGCTTAGCCCCTAAAGACTGGGCTAAGGCTGGGCCATAACATTCACGTGGCACTCACTCTCCCCCCGCAACGGCCGTACGATTGCGCCATTGATTTGATCCCGGGCGTTGAGTACCCGTCCAGCAGGCTGTACAACCTCTCACGTCCAGAGCGCGAATCAATGGAGACATATATCCGGGACTCCTTAGCGGCTGGATTGATCCGGAACTCCACCTCCCCGATGGGTGCAGGTTTCTTTTTTGTGGGCAAGAAAGACGGTGGACTCCGTCCATGCATCGATTACAGAGGGCTGAACGAAATCACGGTTCGCAACCGATACCCGTTACCTCTGTTGGATTCGGTGTTCACACCCTTGCATGGAGCCCAAATATTCACTAAATTGTATCTTAGGAATGCGTATCACCTGGTTCGGATCCGGAAGGGAGATGAGTGGAAGACGGCATTTAACACCCCATTAGGTCACTTTGAGTACCTGGTCATGCCGTTCGGCCTCACCAATGTGCCCGCGACGTTCCAAGCTTTGGTTAATGACGTCTTGTGGGACTTCCTGCATCGGTTCGTCTTCGTATACCTGGACGACATCCTCATCTTCTCCCTGGATCCTGAGACCCATGTCAAGCATGTACGTCAGGTCCTGCAGCGGTTGTTGGAGAACCGGCTGTTTGTGAAGGGCGAAAAGTGCGAGTTCCACCGCACTTCTTTGTCCTTCTTGGGGTTCATAATCTCCTCCAACTCCGTCGCCCCTGATCCGGCCAAGGTTGTGGCGGTGAGAGATTGGCCCAAACCGACGAGCCGTAGGAAATTGCAGCAGTTCCTCGGCTTCGCAAATTTCAACCGGAGGTTCATCAAGGGTTACAGCCAGGTAGTTAGCCCCCTGACGGCCTTTACCTCCACTAAAGTCCCCTTCTCCTGGTCGGATCGGTGCGACGCCGCGTTTAGGGAGTTGAAACGCCGGTTCTCGACTGCGCCAGTTCTGGTGCAGCCCAATCATAGCCGCCACTTTATCGCTGAAGTGGATGCCTCTGACTCAGGGATAGGAGCCGTGCTGTCCCAGAGCAGGGAGTCCGATAAGGTCCTCCACCCTTGTGCCTATTTTTCCCGCAGGTTGACCCCAGCAGAGAGGAACTATGACGTCGGCAATCGGGAACTCCTAGCGGTGACAGAGACCCTCAAGGAGTGGAGACACTTGTTGGAGGGAGCTGCGGTGCCATTCACGGTTTTCACAGACCATCGGAACCTGGAATACATCCGGACCGCCAAGCGTCTGAACCCCAGGCAAGCCCGCTGGTCGGCGTTCTTCGGGCGTTTTGACTTCCAGATCACCTACCGCCCCAGGACCAAGAATCAACGACCTGACGCCCTGTCCCGGGTCCACGAAGAGGAAGTCAAAACCGAGCTGTCAGATCCACCGGATCCTATCATCCCTGAGTCCACGATCGTGGCCGCCTTCACCTGGGACGTGGAGAAGACCATCCGGGAGGCCCTGGCACGGAACCTGGACCCAGGGACCGGCCCTAAGAACAGACTTTACGTCCCACCAGAAGCCAGAGCTGCAGACCTGGACTTCTGTCATGGTTCCAAGCTCTCCTGTCACCCAGGGGTGCGAAGAACCGTGGCAGTGGTCCGGCAGCGCTTCTGGTGGGCGTCCATGGAAGCCGACGTGCGAGAGTACGTCCAGGCCTGTACCACCTGCGCCAGGGGCAAGGCAGACCATCAGAGAGCACAGGGACTCCTCCATCCATTACCTGTGCCTCATCGCCCCTGGTCCCACATCGGCCTGGACTTCGTCACGGGCCTCCTGCCGTCCCAGGGCATGACCACCATTCTCACGATAGTGGACCGGTTCTCCAAGGCGGCCCACTTCTTGGCCCTCCCGAAGCTCCCGATGGCCCAGGAGACTGCAGACCTCCTGGTCCACCATGTCGTGCGTGTGCATGGGATTCCAGCCAACATCGTCTCAGACCATGGTCCCCAGTTCTCCTCGCAAGTCTGGAGGAGTTTCTGTAGGGAACTGGGGGCCACCGCAAGCCTCTCGTCCGGGTACCATCCCCAGACGAATGGACAGGCAGAGCGGGCGAATCAGGATTTGGAGCAGGCCCTCCGCTGCGTGACCTCCGCGCACCCGATGGCCTGGAGTGACCATCTGGCCTGGATCGAGTACGCTCACAATAGCCAAGTTTCATCTGCCACCGGCCTCTCCCCATTAAGGTACATGTGGGGTACCAGCCCCCATTGTTTCCGCTCGTGGAGGGGGAGGTCGGGGTGCCCTCGGTCCAGGCCCACCTAAGGAGGTGCCGTCGGGTGTGGCGCACTGCCCGCTCTGCCCTGCTTAAAGCCCGGACGAGGGCCAAGGCCCATGCAGACTGCCGGCGTTCCCCGGCCCCTGCTTACCAGCCCGGGCAGGAGGTTTGGTTATCTACCAAGGACATCCCCCTTCAAGTAGAATCCCAGAAACTGAAAGACCGATTCATTGGACCATTCTCCATACTCAAAGTCCTCAGTCCGGCCGTAGTGAAGCTGGTAGCTTCAGCTTCACTGCGGATTCATCCTGTGTTCCATGTTTCCCGTATCAAACCCTACCACACATCAACACTCTGCACCCCCGGACCGGCGCCGCCTCCTGCCCGGATCATAGACGGAGAGCCTGCCTGGACCCTGCGCAGGCTCCTGGACGTCCGTCGAAAGGGCTGGGGGTTTCAGTATCTGGTGGACTGGGAGGGTTATGGACCCGAAGAGCGCTCCTAGGTGAAGAGGAGCTTCATCCTGGACCCGGCCCTCCTGGCCGATTTCTACCGCCGTCATCCGGACAAACCTGGTCAGGTGCCAGGAGGCGCCCGTTGAGGGGGGGGTCCTGTTGTGTGGGCCGCTGAAGAGGAGGTACTGCTGGCCCACCATCAGAGGGCGTCCTGCCTGAATGGCAGGCTTCAGGCACAAGAGGGCGCCGCCGCCTCACGGGAGCAGCTGGAAATGACAGCTGTCCCTCATCACCACCTGACAGCTGTTCCTCATCATCACCATCTCCATAAAAGCCGGGCAGCAACTCCACCTCCCTGCCGAGATATCAGTCTACCTAGAAGGTAATTCTCTCAGCCGTTTTTCTGTGCCGAACGCACATACCTTGTCTGTCCTGAACTGTTTGCAGGAGTACCTGGAACTCTACTCGCAGCTGGGAGCTGGGTTTGTGGACAGTGGAGGAGTGACAACCTTCACTCCTCGCTCCACATACGATAAGTAGTGGTTCAGGCTCTGCCGTTACATTGTTCCTGTGTCGGAGGTGGAGGTGTTCCCTCCAAGTGGAATAGAACTGTTTGCTGATTGTTTTGCTGGGTGTGCACACACCCACCATAAGCTGTTTTTGCTTCCTGCCAGCAGTACCGATCTGACAGCTGGAGACGGTGGCCACCTGGGGATTCAGGACTTGGCGGCTCCGGTGTGTTCCAGATCCGTGGACAGTGGAAATCGTGTGGGACCCGGCTCTTCTCTGGACAGACATCTTCTATCCTCGAGCCTGCCCACACGTCACCTCGTATTATTGACTGTTGTTCTAAATTGCATTTGTCTGTTTTTCCGTTGTGCACATTCACAACATTAAATTGTTGTATTTCGGCTGATCCATTGTCCGTTCATTTACGCCCCCTGTTGTGGCTCCGTGTCACTACACTTTCCCAACAATTAAGCTGGATGCCATCAGCAGTAGATGACAAAGAAGAAGAAGACAAAGAAGATGAAGATCAATAAATAACAAAAGAAGAACACTGAACCAAAGACCATACTTTTGTTAGGGCGGGCGGCAGCAAGGCACCAGGGGAGGCTGGACCCGCAATGCAAACTCCCAGACTAAGCTTAGGTGAAGGAGAAATCATGGTCTTTATTCCAGTATCAGGTTCGGTACACATGTAATCAGTCAGCGTGGCAGAGGTACAAGCAGGGTCAGGCTGAGACGCAGTCATAAACAAGCAGGGTTCTGATGCATGAGCAAACACCTGTATCTGGGACGAGGCAAGAGGCATGGTCGAAAACAACAGAGCAGGATCCGGAACACGGCAAGACAAAATCAGGACTGAGAATAAAGGCTGGAGAGTGTACTAAGACAACAATCAGGCGGGGAAGTGAAGGACTGTAGGGTTTAAATACATGTAGACTAATTAGTGAGAAGTGAGGGGCAGGTGGTGTAAACGAGGTGCACGAGGAACTATCTAGAAGGGGGCGTGGCTAGTGAACAAAGATAACGCACAGACAAGATTGTGAGGAGGGGAGTACACAAACTGAAGTGATGTGAAACACAAAGACACGTGAGCTGGTGCAAGAGTTGGAGTGAAATGGGAACACAGAATCAAAGTGAAGAAAAACATAATGGCAGGTGCAGGGCGTGGAGCGAACATAAATACCTGGGTGTGAGAAGAGGAACGAAGACATGATGGGACGTGCGGAGTGGAAATAAATGGCAAAAACAGAACAGAGCTAAAATGGAAATCAGGGACAGAAAATAATGCAATAGCAAACCAGGCATGATAAACACCAAGACAAAACTGAACTGGAACTGACTAAGAAAACAGAGTGGTAAAACAAACCAAAAATAAAACAGACTGTGATAAAACAGACTGTGACACAACAGATAATATAACAAATGAGAAGAACAAAATAAACAAATGGTAAACAATGGAAACACAAACTGGCTGAACAAAACAAGAACAGAACTGGACAATGGCTAAAGTATAAAAATAGCAAAGAGACAAAGTAGCAAAGCAAAATAGAACGCAATAAACCCATGATAACTAACTAATAAAACAAAGCTGGGTGGGTAAAAGGAGGAAAAATTAGATTTGAAGCCCATAGCTGACCAAAATCCTGACAACTTTGCTTTTTGCTAAACTGCTCTTTCAAAGTACAAAACAGTTTGAATGAGACACAGTTTGCAAAATATTTTCAATGATGCATCCTTCCTCAAATGCGAAACAGTTGCCAACTGCAAAGGAATGACTGGTGAAATGAATACACCTTAATGAATAAGGGAATTGTGTGTGTATGTTGGACCTAAGGTTGGCCCCTCTGTGTAAAATGTGGTGCTTTAATGGCCCTTGACTTGGAAAAAGTCTACATCTGCCACTACTTAAAACCGCTGTTTTCACTAATGAGGTTTAAAATAAATTTTGTTTAATCCAAAATAGTAAATCTAGGCATTAATAAAGCTTCTGAAACATGGTTTAAAATCAAATTTGTTACTTCATGACTCCAGCGTTCTGTGTCAAATACCCTACGGTCGTGGTAGTCTGGATTAATGAGATCAACAGTGCTTTGAAAACCTGGATCGATTAGAGAAAAGTCTTTAAAATATAGGTGGATCAGGATGTGCAATACATGTCAATCCAAAAAAGACTGCACTCAAAACGTCTGTGAGCACGGCATGACTTAATTGAAGCAAATACCTGCAAGGTATCACATAACTGAAGAACAAAAGCATACATTTGCATTGGAATCCAAGAAGAAGGATGCCTGGAATTCAATTTTTGAACAGTTTAATGACAATGACCATACAGCACATATAACAATCTCACCATTTTGGGCTTATATTTTTAGATTTGCATCCCGTAAAATGCAGTGGGTGGGTAAGTGGTTGGTATGTAGGAAGACAGAGTGACATTTGTCGCTCCATCTAACAGACTTTTTGAATTCCAATCCAATTTATTTTTGATTGAAAATGCACTGAACTTCTGAAATTTGACTTCATGAAGTAATATAAACATTGCTGCTAGAAATATTTCCCAGTACATGCCGTATAGAATGCCAATGACGGAGGTGCATCATCAGTAAGATTCAGACACTATTTGACCTATGGTTGATTTTTCACTGCACAGTCACAGGCAGCTGCATTGATCAGCGTGATCTTAGTGTTTGTGAAACAATACACAGGTACGCACAGCATTCACAAGTAAAATGCAGAAAAGATACTCTAAGGTTGTCAGATGGTGCATTTGTGTAATAGTGCAGCATGTTTTGGTAAAAGACTTTCCTTCTAAAACTTCTTTTTGAACTGAAACACCATGGCAACAGCAGCCAAAAACCCACAGACAAGACTCGACAGCAGAGTCAAATATCCTAACAGAGGCTCTCGGAATCCAAACACCCCTGAGTCAAGCACTTCCAACCAGAAGTTGGCTAAATTTTCAAAGGTTCTTCACTAATCCTCTTAATGAAGGCCGCTATATACAGAACAGCACACTGACATAATAAAGCTTTGGTATTCCCATTTCCACTTTACAGCATCATGTAATGCCTTTGTTTGCACAACCAACAAATGAGGCTATCTGGATCCTCCTAAAAGAAAAAAACAGAGAGGTCATGAGGTTTGGTGGCCAGTGTTCATCAACTGCAGGATTTTCTAATATCCTGCATGGCAGGACCAGAGCATAATAATGCAATTAAGATCGTGAGGTGCGCTGCAATGAGAATCTTTACTGTGGAACATTGGAACCATTCAAAATTAATTAAATTAACCTAGCTTACTGCTAATGTTGCACCTTAGGGCATTTTCATTTGCAAAAGATTCTCTCTCTCTCTCTCCCTCCGTCTCCGCCCCCCCCCCCCTTTTTTTTTTGGTCATTGGTGAGTTCTCCAAAATTTAGACATTTTCTTCAAGCTGTTTTTGATAAACAAGATCTCTAAAAATCACACTGGGCCAAGATCATAGCCAAGGACACATAACAGTTCAAGTATCCTCCTGCAAAAAGCAGTTTTAATGACTTATGAGCAAACTCTGTTGATACACTGGAGCATATTCTGTTAATGTGTCATAAGATGTACTGTCAGGTCCATACACATTTGAAAGTGATGCAATGTTTGTAATGTTGCCTCTGTACACCACCACAAAGGAGACAAAATGAACAATATCTAGGTATGCTTGTTGTATAGACTTTCAGCTTTAATTCAAGGGGTTTAACATAAATACTGTAAACCATTTGGGAATTCCTACCACTTCTATACACAGTCTCTCGATTTTCTGAGGCAGTATGCACAGTTGTGTTCAAAATAACAGCAGTGTGTTTAAAAAAGTGAGTAAAGCTCAAAACCGTAAAATAGCTTCAATTTCCATACACACAAATGCATTGGGAACACTGCACATTCTATTCCAAATCAAAACAAAGAGAAAAACTTACCAAATTTGTTATTACTTTACAGAAAGTGAAGGAAAAAGGAATACTTGAGTTGTTCAAAAAATAAGTTTCTGCATTTTTTTTTACAAACTTCCTTTACAAAAATCCTTGAATATTTAGGTTTCCTGTGAATCACTGAACTAATATTTACCTTATTTACTTCATTTTTTGACAAATTACCTGTAGTGAAATGGTGAATTCCTGAGAGAACAGAGTGAAATTAAAAAGAAATAGTCCTACCTCTTTACCACAAAATGTCACCAAGTCTCTTCTGGTTTCCATGTTGCTTATGCAGCCACAGTGCCTCGCATTTGAGATAATGTTTCAGACACAAACGCCTGCCACTCTCCTTTCCTGGAACCATTTCATCAGCTCCTCTTCAATGTCCTGATGATGCACTTTCCTCCCGCCACCAGGCAGCCATTTTACTGTTTTGGTCAGGGTTGAAAGCTAATCCTTGTTCCTTCATCTTCACGGGTGATTCTTAGACTACGGGCACTTATTATGTCCTTTGATCATATTGTATGAAAAACAGAAAAAAGGGGAAATTTCACACTTTTATAGTTATCTTTACAATGAAAGTGTGTTAAGAAATTTGTTCTAATAGTCTATGATGACTTTTTCACCTTTTTTCAGCATCATTATATGCAAATATTGCTGTTTTGTGCTTGTCCCACACCCAGACTTTTGATCTTCAATGATAAAAATGAATGGTAAACGTTTTAAAATATCTCTGAATAAAATATCAGTAAAATAATCAAAACATAATTGGGATATTCAATGTCATACAACTGTTGTGATTTTTTTTAAACAAAATGTAGTTGTCCCACACTATTGCCGTAATTTCCACCACAACACTGTAATGTCCCTAAACAGTTTGTATGAAAGACTGTTTGGGTAGTTTCTATGGAGATAAACAGTGACATCAGAGCACATGTATATAGCGCCAAATCACAACAAACAGTTGCCCCAAGGCGCTTTATATTGTAAGGCAATGGTGTAGTGGAAATTACATTTACAAGGCCAATAGTGTCCGTAGTTCAAGAATCACCCTCACAAGGAAAAGGACAATATGTATGCATGCATAGATGTATGTGTGTAATTGTGTATGGGTTTTCATGTACTTGTGTATAGGTGTACACATACAGGTGAATGTGCGTATATGGGTATATATTGATGAGCACTTGTAAGGGGTTTGTATAACTGAATATGGAGTTGTTGAGTATACTGCTATTGAGAATTGAATATGTTCCTCACAAGGAAGATCCGAATATGAAATTGTTCTATTCTGTTCAGTTACGTTATTTTCTGATTGCTATCTCATTTTGAGTGTATTTAACTGTGTATAGTAACGGGTGTACGGGGTGGGTGTTTATAAGCTTTTGCTTCAGCCCATGCCCTTTCAGCCACACCCAATTTGGGAAACTGTTTGAGTTATTGTTGTATTTTCTTTTGTTTTTTAATTTGTTATGTTAGTAAGAGTTTATGTTGGTATTTTGTTCATGTGCGTGTTGAATAAACTTATTCATTCATTCATTCATTCATTCATTCATTCACCACTCCCAGACACATTTCCTATTGACTTGGAAATTCCGAACAGCATGGTGCTTCCTCTTCTCTTGTCCTTCTTTCACAACTTTTAGCTTGAATGCTGCTGAGTAGCAACCTTTGCGCAAAGCCATTTATGTAATTGTGTAGCAGCTACTGAATGCAAGAAAACATTTGTTTCAAGTCTGCGCTGCTTCTCTTGCATACATGTCCATACATACTGCAAGGCTCTACTGTGTACAGCATACACGAAGCACACACATGCAAATGATCGTCAATAAATGGTCCCCCCCTTTTTGAAAATTGCAACCCCTGGGGCATTTAATGAGGCAAATACAGTCAAGGTACAACCACTGTTTCTGAGAACTGCTTCAGATCTGTGCCGCCTGGAGTCAACCAATGTCTGGCACCTGTGAACAGGTATTCCAGCCCAGGATGACTGGACTACAATCCACAATTCCTATGCATTTCTTGGTTTTGCCTCAGAAACAGAATTTTTGATGTCACCCCAAGTCTTCTATTGGATTAAGGTCCCAGGATTGGGTTGGCCACTCCATAATGTTAATCTTGTTGGTCTGGAACATAGATGCATAGATACTCACTTACTCGTGTGTTTGGGGTTGTCTTATTGAAACACCTATTTCAAGGCCATTTCCTCTTTGGCATAAGGAAACATGACATCTTCAATTATTTTTATGTATTCAAACTGATCCATGATCCCTGGTATGCAATAAATAGGCCCAACATCACAGTATGAGAAACATGCCCATATCATGATGCTTCCCCCACCAGGCTTCACAGTGTACTGTGGCTTGAATTCAGTTTTTGGGGGGTCATCTGACAAACTGTCTGCAGTCCTAGACCCCCACAAAAAAAGAATCTTGTTTTCATCAGTCAACAAAATGTTGCACCATTTCACTTTAGGCCAGCCACAGCTTGGTTTCACATAGGTGCCTTCTAATTGGTAGAGTACTCACAGGTAACTTTAGACCTTCTTTGATCACCTTGGAGATGATCGTTGGCTGAGTCTTTAGCATTCTGGCTATCCCTCAATCCATTTGAATGGCGGTTTTCTAATTTCTTACACATCTTTCAGGTTTTGGTTGCCATTTCAAAGCATTTGAGACTATTTTAGCTGCACTTCTTTGTGTTTTGCCCTCTCCAATCAACTTTTAATCAAAGTACGCTGTTCTTCTGGACAATGCCTGGGATGACCCATTTTATTCAGAATTTCAGAGAGAAATGCAGAACAACCAGCATGTACAACATTTGCTGCCTTCGTCCTTAAACAAGGACCACCTGTTTGACACCTTTTTTTTCACAGAAAGAAAAATACAGACTGCCATTTTTTGAACAGCCTAATATTCATTTTTCTTCAAAGTAATAACAAATTTATTAAATGTTTTGATTTGGAATAGAATGCGCAGTGTTCCCCAACTGAGTGGCTGTGCAAGAAGGAGACTCATGAGGCAAACCATCAGGACAACAGTGAAGGACATTCATCTGATATAGAATACACCAATCAGCCATAACACTGTGGCCACTGATAGGTGAAATGATTGACATGAATCATCTTGTTACAATGCCACCTGTCAGTGAGTGGGATGTATTAGGCAGTAAGTTAAAAATTTGACTTTGACATTGATGTCGGATGCATAAAGATTTAAGTGACTTTAACAAGGGCCCAATTGTGATGGCTAGACGACAGGACCAGAGCATCTCCTAAATTGGAGTTCTTGTGGGATGTTACTGATCTGTGATGGTCAGTACCTCTTAAAACTGGGCCAAGGAAGGAAAACCAGTGAACTGGCAAAACAATCATGTGGGATGTACTGGACAAACAAGTTCAACGTATGGAGGACACACCTCACAACTTAAAGGATCTGCTGCCAACGTGTTATTTAGTGGTTAGCACGGTTGCCTCACAGCAAGAAGGTCCTGGGATCGCTTCCCATCTGGTCGTTTCTGTGTGGAGTTTCAATGTTCTCCCCGTGTTTCCACGGGTTCCCTCTGGGTGCTCCAGCTTCCTCTCACTTCCACAGTCATGTACGTTAAGTCAGCTGGAAACTTTAAATTGACAGTAGGCGTGAGTGAATGTGTTTCTCTGTATGTGTCGGCCTTGCAATAGGCTGTCCGGGGTGTTCCCTGTCTCTTGGGCAGCACGGTGGTTTAGTAGTTAGCACTGTTGCCTCACAGCAAGAAGGTCATGGGATTGATTCCCACCTGTGGCCTTTCTGTGTGGAGTTTGCATGTTCTCCCCATGTTTGCGTGGGTTTCCTCTGGGTGCTCCGGCTTCCTCCCACATTTAAAGACATGCAGGTTAGATGAATTGGAAACTTTATAATTGCCCAGGTCTCCCTTGCAAATGAGATCTCGATCTCAATGGGACTAACCTGGTTAAATAAAGGTTAAATTAAAATTGCCCAATGACTGCTGGGAAATCAAATCAAAATCAAATCAATTTTATTTATATAGCGCCAAATCACAACAAACAGTTGCCCCAAGGCGCTTTATATTGTAAGGCAAAGCCATACAATAATTACAGAAAAACCCCAACGGTCAAAACGACCCCCTGTGAACAAGCAATTGGCGACAGTGGGAAGGAAAAACTCCCTTTTAACAGGAAGAAACCTCCAGCAGAACCAGGCTCAGGGAGGGGCAGTCTTCTGCTGGGACTGGTTGGGGCTGAGGGAGAGAATCAGGAAAAAGACATGCTGTGGAGGGGAGCAGAGATCAGTCACTAATGATTAAATGCAGAGTGGTGCATACAGAGCAAAAAGAGAAAGAAACACACAGTGCATCATGGGAACCCCCCAGCAGTCTAAGTCTATAGCAGCATAACTAAGGGATGGTTCAGGGTCACCTGATCCAGCACTAACTATAAGCTTTAGCAAAAAGGAAAGTTTTAAGCCTAATCTTAAAAGTAGAGAGGGTGTCTGTCTCCCTGATCCGAATTGGGAACTGGAAAGGCTCCAGCTCCCCTGTGGCCCTTAACTGGAATAAGCGGGTATAGAAAATGAATGACAATCAATTTCAGAGGTCAAGTGGAGTCCATGCCTCAAAGGGTCATGGTTATCTTGGTGGCATGTGGATGACCTTCACAATAGGTGGCCACAATGTTCTGACTGACAGAAAAATATTTGTGACAAAAAACAAAACAAAAACAAAAAAATCACCATAAATGGTAAGGATTTTATCAACTAGTACATTATGTTTGCTCAATTCCAGACAGGTTTTATGGTCCCTACCATATACATTATTAGCAGTTGTACTGCTGAAACTCAGAAAGGCAAACCAGATCTATGAGACTTTCATTTAGGATGCAGTAAAAAGTGTTGTCTGTAGTTTTAAGTGATGACATCTCCATCTTTAGCCAGCCACGTAGATTTCAGGGATACCTTTTTACATCCTGATCTTACTGATGTTCTGTGGTATAATTTCAGATGCATTGGATTTGCATTAAAGACCTCATTTTATTTGACTTCTAACAGGGGAACAATGGAAAATATTTTGGAACCACAGCAAGTTAACTCAAGTCTGGGAGCATGCGCTGATGCTGCGCTTTGCCCTATCCACAACACCACGGCACCGCCCAGGGTCATGGATGGCACCCGGTCAATTCCACCATTTCTAAAATCTGCTGCAGCCAGGTGAAACATGAACATCCCCTTGGCCTTCTCCAGCTACTGGGGTCTTCAACACTCAGGACCTGTGTGCTGGATCATGCACAGAGAAATGGTTCACATGGCCAAAATGTTGTAGCTGACGCCCATTCACAATGCAAATGATACTCCTCATCCTCATCTCTCTCTCAGTAACCACTTGATACAAAGTTATTCCAGTGGTACCCAAGGATCCTTCGAAGACACTTACTCCAAAAACGTCCAGTCATTGCCTTAGGTCACTGTTTAGCGTCCAAATCTCACAACCAAACAGCAAGACAGGCAGCACCAGGACCTTAAGACTTGGATCTTTGTTCGCATTTTTGTTATTCATTTTTTCTTTTTGTTTTGTTTTTCTTGGGCGATGCTGAACCACAGCGTTTAGCAATAATTAAACTAAATTTGTTAGAAACTGGAAAGACAAATTGTGCTCATGGGTTTCAGATGAAACTCTGAATTTAGCATTTTATCTCTGTTTTGAAATAATTGGTACCACTAATTATAAATACCTGTAACTAGGGATGGACCGATACCACTTTTTCCCAGACCGAGTACAAGTACGAGTACTTACATTTGGGTACTCGTCGATACCGAGTACCAATACGAATACTTAATGATACCATTACAGTTTTATGATGACTTTGAAAATGTTTTATTCATCAGTTGTTCCTTAGTTTTTGACTATAACTGCTACTAATATTATTACCTTTGTTTTTATTTACAAACATTTCACTTAAATCATGTAACTTCACTTTTTTACTACAACAAATTGTGCTTTAACATTAACTGTGTGTTTCTTAACAATCATGATGCTGCCAGACATCTCACTGAAATGTAACCTGTGGACTTCAGCACTACAAAATAGACAACACGACTGAGCTGAAACTGTCCATAACAAACTTTACTAAATAACTGTGAGCACCAGTGTTGCCACAGTTACTTTGAAAGAGTAACTTACTTTACTGATTACTTACTTTACCGATTACTCAGTTTTAAAAGTAACTAAATTAGATTACTAGTTACTTTATTAGTTACTTTCAGCAGCTGCTGAAAACACTCCCCCGCCACCTCAACACAAAGTGATAACCAGTTTTGCCAATACTCACTTTATAGTCACCCTTTCTTGACTTCAATGAACAGAAATACTTGTTTTTATCAAAAATAAAATAAAGGCATCTTTCTTGACCTCATATTTAAATGTTGACAGCACTGTAACAGTAAAACTTATAAGTTATAATTTACATTGTTTATAAATGTAACTATTAAATTCTTTCTAACATTTTTCTAATATTTAAATTCTTTCTCAACATTTTAACTGTTAAAATTATTATTATTATAGTATTACTAGTAGTAATAGTATGAAAAATTGTCTTCGAAAGTGGACGTTTAATCTAGGGGTGTGTAGGGGGAAGCACCCCCCCGCCTGGATTCACCCCAGTTTTCCGTCTGTGCAAGAAGAACTGACAATGTGTATTAATGAAAAAAGCACGAACAGATTGAGAGGTAGGGAATTTGTTTTATGTTTTTCAGCATTTTTGTACGTCATGTCATCCTCAGAAAAGACTTTCGGTGCATTTGGGTGGAAAAAAACAAGAATCGTTAATGTGTGCAGATCAGCTGTTTTTAGCGAGGACCCACACAGAGTGGCACAGAGTTAAAGGAAAAAAAAATGTAAAAATGTCTTAGTAAAAAGCTCAGTGCAAGTGTGCTGCCGTCACCACACTTTGAGAGACAACTGTTCTTAACTCAGAGCTGCGCTACAGAAAGATGAAAAGCTTGCAGCATCAAATGCTTTTTTTGGTGAAGTGGGCAGTTCAGTCTAACCGCGACCTCTGCCTGCCCATAGGCTGCCACGATCTACCCACAATACAAACACAATGCATTGAAAGGTTGACATCACGCTGCTGTAAAGGAGAATTGGGTGTCTAGTATCAGGGCAGTTTTATGATTACAAGTACATGCATACATACGGGATCGGGTAGATACCCGATACTGGTATCAGGATCGGTGCATCCCTACCAGTAACCAGTATGTCTGCAATGATTACTCTCCGCTTCAGATTCTTAAATGTGAATACTATCTGTAATTTTCAAGTTTCTTTATCAAGCAATAAATTAAACATCTTAATATCTCAAAACAAGACATTTCATAGCATCATCTTGGGCTCTGGAAAACATTTCTGACATTTGAACGATCTAACAGCTAATTAATTAATTGAGAAAATACTCAATCAATTAATTGATTATTAAAATAACTGATAGCTGCAGTCCTACTGTTCAGTTTATTTTTTTAGCTATTTACTTATATACTTACTGTATTTATTAGTGCCAACCCGGTAGATAAATATACTTTAAGCTATCTGAAAAGCTATCCCAAAAAGAAAAATACTTTAAATATATATTTTAATACATTTATTAAAATTAGTGAAGCATATAAAATCTCCCAAGTACCATAACTATTTTAGGTTTCTTCAGTCAGAGTACTTATGAAATATGAGTTGATGAATAAAATATATTTTATTATGATCACAGCCAATAAATTTGGCTATAATCTGTCAAATCATTAGTCGTCCCTTTGAACAATTATTGGGAAAATACTGAGAAACATGCTCCAAGGTCCGAAATTAAATATGTTTAATCTAGTTCCACTTCATAATTGCAGCTGAAACATACGACATCATGATGTAAAACCAAGATCAGGAAGACACTTTTGTTTCAGCTTGTGAATTAAATATCAGATTGCAGAATCTTGATCAGTCGGACCATTCTGGATCAGTATGCAATTATTGCATTGTGATGTGGAATCCAGATCCATGTAAAGCCCGGTGTCCGCCCCTAAAAATTGGTCCGCCCTGCCTCCACTGCGCATGCGTCATTTCAGACGTCAGCAGCACGTCTCTTCACCCAAAGTGATCAAAGGGATTAATGTGATTATTAACCATCAGATGACAAGGTAAAACCTCTTAAATCATTCTAAAGTTAGTTTTAAGCAGAAACGAAGCGATACTCTGTGAAGTTACGAAATGACCAACGCGCAGTGAACGCATCGGCTAGCAGCTCGCGTTGCCATGGCACTCTGATCGCTTCCTCCATCTTTTATGATGAAATAATGCTGAATTTATGTGGAAATGATTGTTGTACAAAAGCTTCAGATATCTCTCACTGAGATAGATAATGACTAGAGTGCAGTTTGAAGCAGAAACGAGGTGCTAATCCGTGAACCGCGGCTAATGACACATGCACAGTGAAGACAGGGCAGACCAATTTTTAGGGGGGACCATTCGGTCGGCGACACCGGGTCATGATGTGAATCACACTTTTTTGTTTTTTTTTTTGAGTCCTTGTCAACCCTTGGCGGACGCCAGAAACCTCCGTTTGCTCTTGTTTTTTATTGAGTTTGTTTCACCTGATCTTTCAAAGCTCATGACAGATGGTGTGCAGGTTAGGTGTGTGCATTTGTGCACATGTGTACTGGCTGCACAGTGAAAGGGGGCTGTGAAATAAATGCCCCCCACTCCCCCCTTCACAGTGTCCAGGGAGGAAGAGCCAGGACAGAGGGGCCCTGAGGCCAGGAGCCTGGGAGGACACAGGGAGGTCACTTCATCCACTGGTGTCACAGTCCAATTCATCTGTCAGGCCCTGTGCAGGAGCAACATGCACAGACGAGTACACAGGCGTACACGCTGTTGCATGGGGACATTAACAACTCCCCCCCCACACACACACACACACACGCACACGCAAAGGTATGGGTGACAATAACTTACTTTAGCGGCTTTCAGCAAGATCTCTCTCTCCTGCTCATCTTTCCTTTGCTTCTCGATTCTCTCCAGCTGCTCAAAAAAGCGAAGCTGCGAGCGAACGTCTGCAGACTGCACATAGCACTCGTCGTCCTGAAAAACATACACAGACAAACATCGGTACAAACACTTGTGGTGAGCTCACATTCCCACTGACAAGGTACTTCTCAGGCTTTGGACGCAAATTTCAACTCCATGTAAGTCTTCAGTAAATCCCATCAGTGCCGTGCAAAAGTCTGACGCACTTATATATTTGAGTAAATGTGTCATTGTTGTCCTTCATTACTGGGTTGGGAAGAAACTCAATTTAAAATGAGATTTTCCTCTTGTTTATGTTTCATTATCTCTTCGAGGGAGGTTTTATGGGATAACCAGGGTTTGTACGTTAGTTTGTTTGTCTGACCTCCACGGAACTTTCTGGAACAACAACAACAAAACCCCTCATCACAACAAAGAACCCAAATCATTTTGTTGTTGTTTGAGATCTAGATGTAGATTTTGGTTAATTATATTACTTTTTATATTGCAAGAAGAGGCTTCTTTTTTAATATTTCTATAAACTTCTCAAAAACTAAGGTCCACTTTAGTCTTATACTTTATGCTGTAATTTATGAATGGTAAATAAGTTACAGACATAAAAATATGAAGACAATTTTTAAAAACTATTTCAGAGAATGAAAATGGACATGTGACTGCTATCTAGTTACAAGAACTCACTTTTCTTTTCTCACACTGAGCTCTACAACTCAGGATCTGGGTTATATATATTTTTAAGTTTATATATAATAACATATTCAACATGGCATGCTTTTAAGGAAGTGTTGCCAACTGGATCAGGTACATCAGCCGCTTTAAAAAAACAAACAAATAAAAAATGTAACACGCACTAAAGCAAGAAAAATTAAAGTGATCAAAATTTACCATTTTTATAGCAATACTTCTGCAATTGCATCCTAGGATTCAAGGTAAAACAAGTAAAGACTGCTAATAAAACAATCATAATCAACAAAAATCTTTTAAAATACAAAATATTAAATACGAGCTATGTGGTATAAAAGGATGAGCAGAAATTTTTTTGAAATTGTTTGATTTTCTCTTCATAGTCAGAAAAGACTAATAAAAAATAAAATTACTGGTAAACAGAAAAAAATGATAAAAATAAAAATAACCCATTTTCTCTTATTCCAGAAATGCAAGTAGGGTGAGGTCAAAAAATCTGAAACTACTGGACTGCAAGCACCAACGCTGGGGAGAGTATGGGAGGGGATGTCCCCTCCCACAGGTGGGTATCCGGGGGGCCTCCCCTGGGAAATTTTTTTTGAAAATGAGGTACCAGATGGTACATTTTCAGGGCAAAAGAAGCAGAAACAGGAAGAAAATCCACAAACAAGAAATGAAATTGGAACCGCGAAACATTCCACCTGCTGTCGGGAGGGACACACGGTTGGACAGGCGTGCACAATACCACGGCGACGGGCTTGTGCATGCTGGTGTTCGTGTGCACGAACACAGTGCGAGCATGTGGAAAGTCACGCACACAGCAGCAGAGCAAGAAATTAAAAAAACACCACAATTTATAATACCTCATTCCTGTTTCAAGGGTGGACTTAGCCTCCGCCTAGATGTACACCAGGAAGTAATGAAATGACGTGGATTACTGTTCTCCCTTTTATGTTTTACATTAATTACCTGATGCACTCGTCTCATGAAGAGCCGGGCTCTCGTGTCGTGAACACATCAGGCGGCATGGTGTGTCCAGCCCGCAGTGATCCGCTGCACATGTGATATGTGTCCTAATTATTACAATGTGGGGGAAATCCCGCAGATACACACGCCTCGCGGAGGCGTCCCGTGAGGTGATTTCCTGCATGGCACGATATTCACCAGTGTTGCGGTGCGCTGACGCGGCAGTCAGCTGAAGCGATATGTGTTTTCATTTATTTCCACGTGAGGAGAGCAAGCTGATGTCCGCTCCTCACGGTAAAGTTATGCGATGTCATATCCTACAAGCCACTACATGCTCCAGCTGTGACTTGCGAGCACAGATATCTGAACAGCTGCCAGTCGCTGGGACACACCCACTTTTGTCTGCAGACCTCACCAGCTCACTGGAAAAAAAGGCTCACTCTCTGTTCCTTTATTCTGTGATTTTTTTTTATGTATGTTTTTTTTTTTTTTGTCCTGCATCTGTCTAATGTCTGTTTTTAATTTACCACCTTGCATGCACGGTCAGGTTCAGCTGAAAGTCGGCCGTCAGTTGACATGCGCCGTATGTCCACAGCAAAACATATGAGCAATGCGATCACACATGAATGAGTTCACGCCTTTACCTTTATTTGTGTTATTTAATCTCCACTCTTTCTGTCTGTCATGTAAACTACAATTTACGTGATGGAAATGACATCAGCCTGTCCGGCCTACTTCACATCGTGCCGCTCGCTCAGACGCTGGCCGGTCCTGCATGTCATGAGGGCATGAGCACCCGCCCACACGTGCATTGCGTGTTCACCAGCTGAGTTGCAGTACACAACGGTCAGCTGTCCCAGTAGCGCACTGTGCTGGACAGTGACCGGACTCCAGGACCTTCAGCCATAGCTGACAATGTTGGATTCATGGTGTGTGTGTGTGTGGGGGGGGCCACAGTCAGAACCATGTGTTGCTAGGTTACGCCACACTAGCCACACTCAGACAATTTTCACAGACAGCTCGAACGTGGATAGTATTCACAGCACTTCATTTTTCCACATTTTCTTATGTTACAGCCTTATTCCAAAATGGATGACAATTTTTTCCTCAAAATTCCACACACAATACCCTATAATGACAATGTGAAAAAGTTTTGTTTTTGTTTTTTAGATTTCTGCAAATTTATTAAAAATAAAAATAAAAACTAAGAAATCACATGTACATAAGTATTCACAGCCATTGTTATGAAGCTCAAAATTGAGCTCAGGTGGATCCTGTTTCCACTGATCATCCTTGAGAGTTTTCTACAGCTTAGCTAGAGTTCAACTGGAGTAAATTCAGTTGATTGGATAGGATTTGGAAAGGCACACACTTGTCTACATATAAGGTCCCACAGTTGAAAGTGCATGTCAGCGCACAAAACCAAGCATGAAGTCAAAGGAATTGTCTGTAGACCTCTGAGACAGGATTGTCTTGAGGCACAAATCTGGGAAAGGGTACAGAAACATTTATGCTGGTTTGAAGGTCCAAATGAGCAAAGTAGCCTTCATCCTCCGTAAATGGAAGAAGTTCGGATCCAGCAGGACTCTTCCTAGAGCCGGTGGCCCATCTAAACTGAGTGATCTGGAGGGAAGGGCATTAAGGCACCATGACACTTGCACAAATTTGATCCCCACATTGCTGTGCAATTCGTCGTGCCAATGTGTCCTGCTGGATGCCACGCTTTGCCCCCGTGCTATAATAAATAATTATCTCGTAGCTGAAGATGCATTTTCTTTCAGATCTTGGCTGATAAAACTATTCTCTTACTGTTCCCAGAATCACAGAGAAATTATCTACAGCTGCAGGTTGTCTCATGTGTGTCGTGTGGTGGACAACACATTTGGAATCATCTTTCAAAGGTAATTATTTATACTATACAGTCGTGTGATAAAGTTTTTCCTGCTGACTTCAGCAGGTGATTTCAATGATGAAATCTGCTCAAAGTGATGATGTTAATTAGTGAAATCACCTGCTGGAGTCAGTGGCTGCAAAAAAAAACAAAAAAAAAAACCTCTATCCTCTTGGCCCTTTCTGGAATACTTTAGACACCAGTTAGTTAGATAATGTATCTATAAAGTTATATTTATTAGATGTAACATTTTGTCATAATCATTCAGATGCCCTGCGCGCAATGACACGCATTGACACGCAGTGTTTTCGAATAGGTTGCACAATGTTCAAGAAGAGTAGGGGAGGTGATGGTCTAGTGGTTGAGCGTGGGGCTTGAGACCAGAGGATCCTCGGTTCAAACCCCAGCCTGACCATAAAATCACTAAGGGCGCTTGGGCAAGGTCCTAATCCCCTAGTTGCTCCCGGTGTGTAGTGAGCACCTTGCATGACAGCACCCTGACATCGGTGTGTGAGTGTGTTTGTGCGAATGGGTGAATGTGAGGCATAATTTTAAAGAGCTTTGAGTGTCTAATGCAGATGGAAAAGCGCTATATAAATGCAGTCCATTTACCATTTTAGTTCACGAAATCAATGCGTGCCAGAAGTTTTGAACATTTAAAAATCTTCTTTGTTCACTGGTGTGCAGTTCATGCACATTTTACAACAGTTTACAAGGAATTCATTCATTAGCATGCAAGAGTGTGTGCCAGTGCGGGGATCATATTCATGCAAGTGTCAAGGTGCCTTTACTGAGGGATGTGACCAAGAGCCCACTGGTCACTCTGTGAGAGCTCCAGCATTCCTCTGTGGAGAAAGGAGAACCTTGAAAAGGACAACTCTGTAAATGTCCTTGAGTGGCCCAGCCAGAGCCCAGACCCCAATCCGACTGAACATCTCTGAATAGATCTGAAAATGGGTGTGCACCATTGCTCCCCATCCAACCTGTGTCATAAGAAATCCCGCCAGGGGACATATGTGCTGGCTTATCAAGAGCGCTGTCTTTTGCAGCAGAGCAATCTGCGAACCGTGTGACGGCTCACAAAAATCATTGAAAATCTGAATTTTTTTGGAAAATCTCAAAAAAAGCGGAAAACGTAGGTCTGAGTCGGTGAAGCTGCATATTTTTTTCAATTTTTTTTCGAACCATCGTGGACTTTTCTTCTATCAGGACAACGAATTAAAATATTTTCACACGTTTCCATCAAAATGAAGATCATCTCAGTGAAATGGACAGGTAAGACTATATTATTTTCTCCTTGTGTGAAGGGTTTTAATATTTAATAATAATGTGTTATGCTATTCAAGAAGGAAACAATATTTATTTCAAAAATAGCTGATATTTTCAGTCCCTTGTGACATTTTTCAGATTTGAATGTACCTTTTTGTCAGAAAAAATAAATAAATAAATAAATAAAAAAAATCCACACCATCACCAAAACTATTTTTTTTTAATCAATTGATTGGATTAATGAGCTGGCAAAAAAGTTCATTTCCTGCCGAAATCATATGCATTATTTATTTATTTATTTATTTTACAAACACCATTCTGTCTTCTGAACTCTGCCAATATTGTCACTGTTGTCAGACTGAAGGTTTTCCTCCAAGTTTTTTCTCCTTCACTGCCATCGAAATAAGGCTCAAACCTATAATGCTGTGTCCCCCACAGCTTATTCAGATACACGTTCAGACTGGACTAAAAAAAAAAAAAAAGCTCCACACTAGAAAAAAAAATCGTCTGAAAACAGCTCGACTTCCGCAGTGTTTACAATTGATTTGGGCTTGAATCAGCAGGTGCCATTCCGGCAATAACGTAGCAACAATATGGCTGCGGCTGAGTGCTGAATGGAGCTGAAATACAGCGCAGGCTTCAGACAGCTGTAGATTATCCTTCACCTGTGCACTTATCGACTTTTTTTGTTCAGGATTTTTTAAAAATATCAACATTTCATCATTTTAGTGATTATTTGTGCACATTTTTTGGTATCTCCTACACTTTAAATTCTCATCAGATCTACAGATCTCATATATGGCATTGTGACAGCACAACTGATGGAAATACATCGTAGCGACGGAGAACTTTAAATCCCTACAAAGCCCAAGCTGATTGCTACCTGTTAAAAAATAAATAAAATTTACTTCCAAAAACAGTCATAGAAGACAGAGTGTGGTAAAACACCATTGTCAAAGACAAATAAAGTGGAATGATTGAGCAGCAAAGCAATACGCAGGTGAATGCGTCAGAAGCAATGTGGAAGGTGTTTGCGAGTTAATATATAGACTGAAGTCTCCCAGTGCAAAACAATTTACACCTTATAATCTAAATTAACCACAAGATGTTGCATTTGAAATCTAAGCACAGTGAGAATACAACAGCACAATTCTCTGACATCAAGTGAGAAAATCATGAATTTGTATTTGTGTGACACTGACTCTTGGTTCTCTGTACTGCATGTGTCCTATCCAACAAAAAGCATGTTGAACATCCACCATTAACACAAAGTAATACAAGAAATGACTCATTATTAAGTGCACTTATTTTGTAAACCAACAACTTTAAGTCACAGTTCAACATAAGCCCCAACAGTCTGAACACATCGACAAATAAACACTAACGCACTGAATTTTGTTGTTCCGTTAACTCCTCCCTTTGGAGATGCAGCACTACTTCCCACTTGGGATGTGGAAAGACGAGGAAAAAATAGTTTGCGGAACTTCAGAGGTTATTGGGATAATTGCTTTTACGTTTGTGTGACTGCATGCTTCCTGTGTAGTTGTGCTCTCACGGTTAACTTAAATTTGACATATATTCTCTGTCTGTGTGTGCGTCCATGAGTGGATGTGAAAAGCTGTGTGACATGGAGCACAAAGACACATCAGAGGATTCCCCACACCTCCCATCCAGCCTCCCTCCCCTTTGTTGCAGCGCTGAGCCTGCACTCTTGCCACAGCTCCTGCTGCCTCCGCTGCCACGGAAGCCCGGCTGCTCTTTAAGGCCGCTTCATCTTTTGGTCTTTTTTTTTTTCCGCTGATGTCAACAGAGTGGCTTCACAGAGCTTCGTGCCTCTCTCATGCACCTCATTTACAAAACCACAAAAAAAAAAAAAGAAAAAGAATGAAAAGAAGAAGCACAAAACAAGATGGGGACAGCTACAGCGATGCTCAGCCGCCTTTTGTGGTGTCAGGAAAAACACATTTTCAAAGTTTTCCACTAGTTCCACCAACATATCCGAGATTATGGCTTCCAGTCGGCTCAAGATGGAGGCGTGCTTTAATGTACACCAATTAAATGTGGTTATATAGTCACACATTCAGGGAAGGAAGGAGACAAAACGCCACAAATGATGAAAAAAGTAGGCAGGCGAATGCAGGCAGACACTTAGAAAATGTTTCACATATAAAGTTTTAACAAAGTGACTGAAAAGTCTAAACTCTCCTGTTTGTCAACTTAAGGTTATAATAAAGACCTCCATCAACTATGAACTTGTGTTCATGACACACTTGCATTTTTTGTGACTTAATGTGTGACAGAAGAAACTAGAGAACATCACCCGCCGTAGTACACAACAGGTTGCATGTATTGGACGTATTGTATTGTATTGTACATATTGGACGTTGTAAATCTGTGGTGATGAAATAGCTGAAATAGCTGGTCAACCTCTGTAAATGTAACTGATAAACATGATGTAGCAAAAAAGAACAGAAAATAAAAGAAAAGAAAGGAAAAGAAGGCAATGGGCAGAATTACTTTAGTTTCACTGAAATCCACCAACGATAAGGAGTTGCGCTTATAATACTCATAGACAGAAGGACAGACGGGTAATTATTATATAACCCCCGCCCCTGCCAAATTATTAGTTTTCTAGGGTTTGCAAAGTGCTACTGTATCTGTTAATGTGGAACTTTCGAAGCTTATTCAGAGTTTGTGTGTACACACATGCACATGCGGTGCATGAAAATGGGTGAGCATGTGCGTACTAACTTATAGGAATGTTAGCTATTATACTCTGAGTGATTTAATTTCCCCCTTATCTCTTAGGCCAACATTTATTTATAATAGATTTCTTACCTTGCAAGTGTCCAGTCGATGTTGTGCGATAGTCGAAACTTTTTCCACTACTGTGCGGAGTCGGGACTGTGTGGCGTGAGAGATGAATGTCACCGCCTCCATGGGGACCTCCGTGACTCCAAATTTTTTAGCTGTGAGGGATGCAAACACATTCAGTCAGGGATGAGTGAACAGGATTGCGCTAAATAGAATGTGATCATTCCAAGTGCAATTAATTGCCCCGATTATAAATTCTTTCATGTTCTCTAAGATTTCACTTTCTTGTCAAGCATGGATTACTACATAGGTTTTATTTTCTTTACACCGGCTAGAATTTCCAAAAGACTGTTTGCGTCCAGTGATGATGTGTGGGAATTACAATGCTGAGGTAAGCAAAGTGTTACATGAGTAGGATAAGTGCATCCTCAAATCGAGTTTACTGTGAAATGTACATTTTCATACTTTGTAGTAAATATATGCCTTATTATCCAGACTATAAGTCGTGGAAGCAAGTAAACCACCCAGGCAAACAAGCATAATGTGGTGGTCCCCTTTGCCTTTTCCAACACCTGGGGTCGTCAACACAGAGGCAACTGTGTGCTGGACCATTCCCAGAGAAATGCCACATGACCGTAATTTGTAGTTGACATTCCCTCATAATGTAAGTGATATATGCAATTTGATTCGCCACAAGTAACAGTTTGTTTAACACAAAGTACTTTCAGCTGGTTCGAAGTATCCACCAAGCACCAAAGACCTAGTACCAAAAAAAGAAAACAAACAAACAAACAAAAATGTGTGGCCTTGGTACCTGGACTTTTGATGGATGGACTCAAACAATGTAGACAAAGGGAAAAAGGTCAACAAGTGAGCCAAATTTAGAATCTCCTAATTTTTTGGTCTCGTTTCAGTGAACAGAGACAGAAGTTATCGAAGGCACATTTGTTGGTGCAGATAATTAGGGACTATGCAAATTAGGTCACTTGCTTAGATTCCTAATTCTAAAGGTGCTCACACTGAAAAAAACAAATCATATCCAGTACTAGAAAGGAAGAGGTGGTCAGAGGCCACAGCACCCTGAAATTAAAGGTGACAGAAAAATATGAATAATAAAGAAAAGCACACACACTCAACAATGAAGCAAACAAAATATAACAGCTTCCGAGTACCAGACCATCCAGCAGCACACAACAAAATAAATGATCTGCACAAACATAAAATAAAAACAGACAACAACCCACGTTCCACAGCCCCACTTACACAAACACGGACATTTACAATATATGCGCACGCACACACACACACAGAGTCTGGATTAATGTGTGCAATTAAATCCAAAAAACTAGGACTCATCACACAGAAACGCTAAATTGTTTCTGTCTTAGTGCAAAGACGACAGCGACTTTACTAGCTAAGCTCCTTCAAGTGTGTTAACGACATTGACCATCTCTTCGTAGAAAGAGGATAATATAGTTTCCTTGGAGCCAAACTCATCTGAAGTCATAACAAAAGGGATGAGGACAGACTTTGGGAAGACTTGCTATCTATTTCCAACTTTCTTTTAAATTATTCCATTAACACAGTTTTCTCTCTGGCGCCCTTTTAAGTAAACCACACCAATTATTTAAATCAGCTGAACAATACACATACGACTTACCAGATTGTGCTTTGTAATGGATGTAGGGAGCCCTGATAGCTCAACAATTACAGTGGCAATACATGCAGAAATATCAAAAGGTGAAAGAAAAACACAAATAGGCTCATGTTTCAAAGAAAAAAAAATGAGGGGAGGTGGGGATTCATTCAGATATATTAATATTTCAGAGAACGTCTTAAAAGCCAAAGAAGGCAAAAACAGTCCATTTACAACTCATTACAGTTAACCTAGAAAAACATCGAAATGAAGTAGCTACAAAAGTCTAATTAATTAGAAAGCTTCAATAATTTGTTTAATTTTGACTAGAAAAACATTAAATACAGAATACTGTATCTTAAACTGTCGTGAGTTTAAATAAAATTGCTTGTTCTTGAATTTGAGTAGTTACTTTTGTCAAACTTTCAATGGGAATTAAATTCTTAATTTCGACTAAATTCCTGCGCTAAATGACTCACATACACACACACATACATACAGCTGGGATTCAGATGGTCATATAAGCACAAAATCATCACTAGTCAAACCTCAGATTTTGGAGGAGCAATGTGGGTGCCGTCCTTGTTGGGGAATGGTGGACCAGCTCTTTGCTCTTGCAAGGACATTAGAAGGGTTTTGGGAGTATGACCCAACCCATCTACATGTGTTTTGTCGACCTGGAAAACACATCCAACCTGGTGCAACACACGATCAGGTCCCTGTACAATCAAAGCAGGAGACGTGTCTGCATTTTTGGCTTTGACTTGTTCCCTGTGGGTGTTGCCCCTTGTCACAGTACCGTTTGTGATGTTCATGGACGGGATTTCAACGTGCAGTTAGGGGCTGGAGTTTGTTCAGTTGGGTGACCTCAGAGTTGCATATCTGCTTTTTGGGGATGATGTGGTTCTGTTGGCTTAGTGACTTCTGATATGCACTGAGCAGGTTTGAGGCCAAGTGTGAAGCAACTGGGATGAGAATCAGAACCTTCAGGGCCCCTTCACACATAACATGATTGAAGCCGACTAGCGCATAAAGGAGGAATTGCATGCCATTCGTGAAAAATCTGAGCCACTTCTAATGCCTCGTACACCTGTCACTATAACCATTCGCGAACACGAGTGGCCGAAAGACAGAGAGTGCCCTGAGTGTGCCCATTTGATCCCTCTCACGGCAGGTGTCAGCCAAATCCCAGGTGATACACACAAACGTCCAATACCACTCTCAGAAAACTTAGAAAATGTGATGCCATTTGTGCAGTCAGCATGAAAATAGTGAGATGACAGCCACTTTCAAGCTGGCTGTGAAATTTGTCTAAGTGCCCCCACGAGTGTGGCGTTGCAAAGCAACACACATGTGGCATGCCAGTGTGTCGGCTCCCCCTACAACACATGTGGCAGGCGTGTGTTTCGCCCTCCTCCCACCTCCAAAACACATGTGCTGTGCATGTTTCTCACACGCCCCTGCTCCCCCTCACAACACATGTGGCGGTGCGTGTGTCCCCCCTCCACCCGCAACACATGTGCTGTGCAGGGGAGGGGGGGAGCACACTTGCATGAAATGCTGATATGTATGTACAGATGGGGACTGGCCAGCCATGTCTGAGCACACACAGCACGGTGACGTGCCTCTCAGACTCACTGACAGCTACAAATGACGGCTCAGTGCACACGACGTGTCACATTAAAAACACAGAGACCACAGCCAGGACAGGTATATAAATAAGTACTACAATAAGTACATATACAATTACATGCCAAATAAGTAAGGATTAAACAACGAGAAGCCATGCTGGAGGGATTATTTCTCAAAGCTGTATTGGGAACCTGTCTGAATCCTCCAAGAAGAGTTAGAGGACACGGCCAAGGATAGGGAAGTCTGGCTTGAGCTGCTTGGTCTACTGCCATTGAGTCCCTGACCCGGAAAAGCAACAGAAAATGAATGAATATAAGCACAAAATCAGTCTTAAATTATCTTAAAAATATGTTTTACTCAAAAGAACCAACATTGTGATTGTGTTAAAATTTGCTGCACTTTGATGTAACTTCTCTCTTGGAATTGAATTATGTGAAGTTGCCCCAAGTAGACACAGTAAAAAAATAGACAGACAAAATACACAACTAAAAGTAACTGTGAACTGAAACCAGCCATTAAATGAAAAAAGTAAAAGGCCCATTGAAAAACCTCACTTATCTGCTGTACTGCTTCACCTCAGCAAGGTTGACATTATTATTATTATATTTGCACCACAGCACACCCACGTCTAATAAACATTATAAAGCCAACATTTCTGCATCCAGCACCTGTCTTTGCACTGGTGTTTTCTGCTGCTTAAATAGCAACATGTGCTTGGACATACCCCAAAAAAGATTTGCCCCCACAGCCCACCTTTTTTTTTTTTTTTTTTTTTGCATTTGCCGTCAAGATAGGGCCCAAAGACACACACACTCTGCATTAATCATCTCAACTCTCATGGTCAGTCGCTGGATCACCAATGAATGCTCCAGAGTCCACCTCTGAAAGGTTCTCAAACCAGATCTGGGTAACTTCCAATGCAAAGGTTCATTATCAAAGTCAAGACTGACTCACCAAACCCTCACTCAATTGTAAGCAAAATCTCAACCTACCTTCTTGTATCAACAAAGCCTGTGACAAAAAGATCAAAACGCGAATTCCACATTGGTCATCCGAAACCATAATTTCTATAACGAGTGAGACAATCCTCTTCAGGACGTTGACAGACTCTCTTCACAGCAGTCTGAGCATCTCCTTAGGACACCTTCAGAGCTGGTGTAAATCTGTAAATTCCCCGAGTCCCCATTTGTAAAATATGGTACATAAAATAATTTGTGATGGAAAAGTAAAATCCTGAAATCTTCACAACATTCAATGCTTGGCAACCATCAGGTCCAAAAATAAAAACATCCAGAACAGTATTTGTGAGATGTCTCAGTTTCCATTTTTTTTCTTGTTCTTTTTTGTTTATCCATTACACACAGTGAGCATTGTTACATATTCCAAGCATTTTAAGCATTGACTTAGTTTTATAAATATATTTGACTTGACCTGCCTACAGGAACTGGATTTGAGACAGATTACAACAAGAAAAAAAAAAAGTTGGCAAAGCCAAAAAAGTTCTGTGGGGGCAGGAAAGAGCAAGTATGAAAAATGAGAAATAAACTGTTTAGGGATGTGAGGCACTTGTGGTTTGTAAGACACAGACAATACAGAAATAGAGGATGAGGCATTAATGCAGCTGTTGGTGAAAGATCATGAACAGCTGCATTTAAAGGTGTTTGCCATAGAAATTCCATTGTTGAAGACCAGGGGCTTCATGTACAAAGACTTGCATGGATTTCCTACTGAAACATGGGGTACACCAAAACCCAGAAACTGCAGTAAGCACAAAAAGTATTCAAATGCATCAAAGTGTGTATAAGCAGGGATCCAAGCATGTCCCGTTTTTGACATCCCAATCAATGTGGAATTGCGCGCACATGCACAAGCACCGAGCTCCTCCCTTTCCACACCCCTATTTAAATATGCAAATTCATGTAAATAGGCCCTGGGAGCTGGGAATCGCTGCTCCATCAGATCAGTCAACATGAACACAGAAAAAAATTATACTGAGTGTGAGCCACAGATGACTGGAAATGACATGGAGAGATGCAGGGATAGTTTATTTGGTATCCTTGCAAATGGAATAAACATGAAATGGGAAAAATGTTAGTGGGAACATGTGCGTGTGAGGCTGCTGTGAGCTCCGAGCAGCGCGCACACACACACACACACACACACACACACACACACACACACACACACACACACACACACACACACACACACACACACACACACACACACACACACACACACACAGAAGTTAAAATAAATTAGGTGTGCTGGCTGACAGTTTGTGACATTCACAACTTTAAGGACAAATACTGACCACAGGGAGACAATTGGGGGCCTGATAAGAATCTGCAGCTCTAGTTTCACCATCAAGAAAAGGAAAACACATTAATAATAAAAACAAAAACATATATGAATGCACACATGCCCAAATGTGCCCGCGCTGGTTTTCGATCAGAACAATTACACGAAAACAGTTTACCCACACAGCCATCCATTACGCACCGTGCCAGTCCCTAGCCTGTTCCCAACCCAACCCAGTGCATTTACGCATCACATATGATTTGACCACTGATGGAATGAAATTGTTTCCAGTTAACATAAGCAAATTCATCATGTGATGGCGCGTTTATAGCAATATGTGTGCAGTCAATAGTTCCGCTTACATTAGGTAAACCGGCTCTCGCTGCAAATTATGCTTTAGAATAGACTAGAATAGAAGCTTTCTTGTCATTGCACATATATACATACATACATACATACAAACAATGAAACTTGTCCTCTGCATTTAACCCATCATAATTACAGTTAGACACAATCCAACCACTAGGAGCAGTGGGCAGCCACAGTCTGGCGCCTGAGGATCAACTCCAGATGTAGACGCTGCCTTGGTCAGGGACAGAGAAACAAGCAGGCCCTAAATATTAAGGGTGTAACGATACATGTATTTGTATTGAACCATTTCAGTACAGGACGTTCGGTTCGGTACAGGGCTGTGCACGAGTGAGTTCACGTTGCGTGTTTACCGTAATTTCTGGACTATAGAGCCCACCTGAATATTAGCCGCACCCACCAATTTTAAAAAGAAAAAACAAATTGTACATAAATCCCCACTTGTCTATAAGCTGCGGGTCTCCATGTTGTAACATGAAATATTTACACAGAAAGATGTTAGACAGAAAGATTTTTAAACTTTGAATTAAATATGTACTGTAATTGCTTTTTTCCTTGAAGTGTTACACGTAAATATTGACGCGCACGCCATCCAGTGCACGTGCACGGTGTCCCTGCTCCACACTGAGAATTGAGTAATTTTATAACTTTTTCTTGAGATTTCATCACGTGTGCAGCCAGGATCACATGGAGGCTGTGGTAAATGAGACGTTATTGAGCCGCTGTGACTTTTTTGACTTGTTGCACCAAGACAGAGAACTGGAGAGGGCGGGGAAGGCTCAGCTCCGCTACCTGATCTGACGACTCAAAGTGACGCAGAGCGACTTTTCTTCACTAAAACGCACAGGTAAGACCTTATAGTTACACTGTGTGTGTGTGTGTGTGTGTGTGTGTGTGTGTGTGAGAGAGAGAGAGAGAGAGAGAGAGAGAGCGAGAGAGAGAGAGAGAGAGAGAGAGAGAGAATTCACACCGCATGAGGAGCACAGCTTTCAGGAAATCAATTGACAGCACCAATTGACATATTTGTTGTTTATTTGAGAACATTTTATTTAAACCCCTACCACCCGCCTAATTTTGGCTTGTCAGTGTCTCACAAATAAAAAGTGAACTTTCCCATCGATGGGATATACAGGCTTAAAGGTGGTTTTAACTTATTTCCAGGCAGCACTTTGCAATTATTTTATTTTCCTGTTTGTATAATGTTACAATAAATTGTTGGTTTAAACAACAAGCTAATTTAGGTTTTGCATTTTGTTCCCATACTGAACAAATTGAAAAATTTTCTGAAGGGGGGATGCCGCTTGATCCTCCTACAATACTTGCTCCTGCAATGCTCGTCGCTTGGCTATGCCCTGCTAAGCTCCCCCCTATGTTGTGAAAAAATACTGGTAAGAACCCTGACACTATATTATAAAATCAAACTGCAATACTTGTACAATAGCATTTTTCACGCATCACAATACATAGCATATTGGGAGACAAGTGTAATGTCCAAGCCCTGCCCAACACCCATACTATGCAAGCATAAAGGAAACCATGCTCATCTGTGCACCCATGGGCGTGTTAGTTTTAAAACGAGTTCTAGTTGGGTGCAGTGCCCGTACATTGCTATCTTGGCAGCAGATAGTAGGTGCACCATTAGACCAGCCAAGTTCAGGTCTAAAGGCAAGTGCAGTGTTTAAGCTATTTATGTGGCCCCATAGTCAGATATGGCTTCCATAGGAGGGCTTCCAATCCATGAACCCTGTATTTGTACACACAGAGACGCACATTAGTGCATGATGGTACCACAAAACTTAATGGAAAAAACAAAACAAAAAAAACAAAATGCACATGAAGTTTTTTTTTTACTTCAAAAACCCTCATTTGTTGTATTTGACTTAATCTATTTTCTTTCTCCCTAAGGTAGCTAGCAGAGCAGCACCAAGATGGGCCTGGCCAAAGAGTTCACTTGCAGCAACAATGGTGGCTCTGTCTGCACTTAGTGGGATATGGCATAAATCAAGTGATCGGACCAGAAGGTGTAGCAGACGAAAGACACCTTGACACTTCCATGACTTTAATCCTCACACTGCCGCGCAATTTGTCGTGCCTATGCGAATCTCCTTGTCCCGCTTTGTACCAATGGACACCACGCTATATAAAATAATTATTTTGTAGAGGATGATGCAATTGATCTCGGACGTTGGCTGATGCAACCATTTTGCATTGCTCCTAGAATCACAGATAAATTATTTACAGCTGCAGCTTCTCTCATGTGCTTCATGAGGTGGCAAATGCATTTGGAATTGTCTCAAAGGTAATTATTTGTAATATTTCCATTATAATGGCTTACTAAACCAGTTGCATTTTCATTCCTTCTTATGAGTTAGATAATGTATCTGTAAAATTATGTTTATTACAGATGTAACATCTCATCATAATTGTTCAGATGCGCTGCACCAATAAGACGCACTGACTCTCAGTGACACACAGTGTTTTTGAATAGATTGTGCTATATTCAAATCAAGTTGACAAAATTAATGTGTGCCAGAGATTTTGAACATTTCAAAGTTTTCTTTGCACACTTGCATGCAGCCATGCATTGCTCACGCACAGTTTACAACAAGTTTACTCTCTGGCATGCCAGATTGCGTACCAGTGCAAGGATCAAATTCGTGCAAGTGTCAAGGTAGCTAAAGTCGCTCAAATACTTCACCACCGGGAGCTGTGGTGGATGGCTACTGCTCCTTTAAATAATCCTCCACTACTTTGACAGTTTGTGTGCCTTACAGTTTCCTTGCCAGAAAACTACTCAATTCTGTGTTTGCCATCTAAACATCAAGATGTTAGTCTTTGTGCCCTGATCCTGAATTAGCACTCAGAATACACATCCTGTATATCGCAAATCGGAACTGGAAATGCCCCGATTGCACCTGTACTATGTGCTTTGGGCCTTTAGATGATTAGAATTGGATCGGTACAGCTTCTCTCCTCGTGTAACAAAAATGATGTGATAGTTGTATATATGTAACACGTAACAGCAATGTTATCGCAAGATTTTCACAGGTATTAACCATCAATGGGGCGGCATTTGTACCCACAAGTACAAATAGAATATCATACAGCTGTTTTTGTTTCTTGTCTGCTTTTGCTGCCAGCAGTCATCAACAGGCACCAACAATGTGCAAAACTGGCAACAGCCTCGCTGTTAACCTGTGAACAGTTTGTGGTTTATCAACGTTTTTTGAACACTTCTAAAACTCTGGTATAAGCTTGCACTAGTTGTGACTTCAGTGAGCTGTAGATGATGACCTATGACAAGCAACTTGTGCTTATTTATGGTTTACAGACTATATACACAGCAGGCTTTTTGTTGCATCTGTGAGAGGGCTGTAAAGCCCCAAAACACAACCAGACACACTTGGAAGCAACAAATGACAGAGAAGAAATGAGACAAAAAAAAATGCAGCCAATATCCTCTCTTGAAAAAAGAAAAAAAGAAAAAGGGGAAGCAGACCATCTGAGTCAGACAATAGCACTGATAAAATATGCAAAAGGTAGAAAATAAACAGAGGAATTAAACACAATCAACAAAAATATCACCTTTTATTCGGTAACGAAGGAAAACAAAAGGTGACAAGTTCAAGGTTTGGGGGGCAAACAAGAAAAGGAAAGCTTTTACTGGAGAATTCAGCAGCAGAGCAGAGACAAAGTTTGCATCTGTACAGTAAAGAGGAACAGCAGAGCCTTTCTGATTGAGTGGAGCTGGCAGGCAGGAGGGGCCTCCCTCGGACTGCTGTCAGCTGGCAGCGTGGCGTGGGCAATCACTGACACAACCACACTGCATAAATGCCACTTCCCCCAGCAGGGGGTGCCCTAGCCTCCTGCCCTGCACCACGCTGCGCACCCACCCCTAAGGAAAGATTTATATTTTTAAACAAGGCTTCCACCCCAAGGTGACAGGATTAACAACCACGCCAAGAGTCCACATAACAAAAGCACAACCTCCAGGCATGTGTGCTGTATCATAGATATTTTAATTGAGATAAAAGACGATGAAGGCGCTAGACTCTCCATCACGTGGAATTACACTGTGTGTTTATTGATCGGATGCAGAGGACAAAGACACTCAACACTGTTTTAGTTGGAGAAATAGCACTCAAACTGTTTTACAGGTTTCACAGGGCAAGAAAAGCAAGCATGTTTCACAGAGGAAAATTAACTTCCAACAGCACAAAAAAAAGTGTAATGAAGACACCATCACTCTCTCACTCACACGTGATACTGCAAAAATAAAAATCAACCAAGACCTCTCTGACTTCATCCATTAGAACATGCATTCCCATTTTCTATCAGGGTGTCATAAACACCTAAAAAGGGAGAAAGAATCAAAATCTCGCTGCCAAGTCTCATTCCTCTAAACTCCGTTCCTTTAGTCCAGAGGACAATCTGACAGACAGCCTTCAAAAGACAAGCCCATAAAGTATTTATGTGTGTGCCTGGGGTACAGTGAGTTCAGACAGCCACTGAAGAATTCATTAAAGGAGGTGAAAGAATGATTAAGTGCATCAACTTTAAACTGCGGCCAAACAAGGAACGGCTCAGCCTGAACCACTGAACGAAAGAATATTGAAACCGTCTCTAGTGATGACACAATAATAACAGAAACAACATGTTCCACAACATAAAAGACAACCCAATGCGATTTCATCACTACTAGTTTTTGTAAAGGAGGATGGTGGGTGATGGGAGATACCACTCGCCTTTTATTAGTGCAGTTGCGGTCAAAGAAAACGGCTATGAACACTCTTATTTCATTCTCTAACAGCATAAGAAAATATCTAAGAACTTAATGATTTACTGTATTCACAGGGCGTCATGGTGGGCGGCGCACACCTGTCTCACCTGTTTCTAAAATTCGCCGGTGGAGTAGACCCGGATGGAGAAATGCCTCGTCTTTACATGAGCGGATCTGCGTTCCCACCAGCTCCGAATTGGTGGCAAGTATTCTTGCGCTCTCCTCGTTCAGGTTCACACCCGCCATGGAGGCCACGTCGTTGATGTCATCGTCATCCCTGAAACACGTGATGGCAGGCAAGCAAAATGAAAATGCATACATACAGTAAGATCCATCAGTAGTTTGACATAGTTTTTGTAACTGTGCCTCTATACACCACCACAACGGAGCTAAAATGAAACAATCGAGATGTGCTTGTAGTGGCGACACCCAGCATTAATTCTCGGGGTTTAACAAAAATATCACATTAACCATTTTGTAATTTAAGGCCATTTTTTTATATATACACAGTCCCGACACTGTCAGAGCCCATAAGAAATTGGACAAACTAAATATAAGGATTAATGTTAACTAGCGCAATCCCCAGGGAAAAAGCCACACTAATCAAGCCAAACTTCCTGAAAATAAAAATCTTTAAAATATATATTTTACTAAATTTCTTAAAATAATGAAGTATATAAAATATCAAAAATAACAAAAGCTTATTATTCAACTATTTTAGTAGGATTCTTTAGTTATAGTATTTACGAAACATCAGTGAATAAATAAAATATACTTTATCATGATCACGGACAATAATAAATTTGGTTCTAATCAGTTGAATCATTAGTCTTTCCTTAAGGCAGTTATTAGGGAAAATACTGAGAAACATGTTCCAAGGTCCTTCTAAATGAAATATATTTAATCCAGTTGCAGGTCATAATTGGGAAATGCTGTTTCTTTATTTCAGCAAAGTTACTAACTTTATAGAATATGTTGTATAATTGCCTTGGCGCTAGCTTGGTGTTACATGCGATAGCAAGGCACGGACATCGTATGTAACGTGAGCATGAGCTGAGTGCCTCCGTGGTTGAGGACCTGAGTGAGGGCAGCACCTGAAAGCTGATTCACAGTGGATTTAATTGTTCATGTGTCTGGAAAATTTGCTAGTGTCACATAATGGATGTCATATAATGCGGTGCTAACAGGCTAGCATTAGCATGAGCCAAGTGCCTCCATTGCGAGCAACAGGATTTATAACGTACATTTAAAACACACACACACACACAAAAAAAAAACCCTCAGAATTCTGCTCAGAATCTTACAATTTTACATGTTGCCTGAAAAAATGACAATCTATGTGTGGTTTTGAGTTTTTTACTGGACAAACTAACGACTAATTGATATACAACCCCAATTCCAATGAAGTTGGGACGTTGTCTAAAATGTAAATGAAAACAGAATACAATGATTTGCAAATCCTCTTCAACCCATATTCAATTGAATACACCACAAAGACAAGATATTTAATGTTCAAACTGATAAACTTTATTGTTTTTGTGAAAATATTTGCTCATTTTGAAATAGATGCCTGCAACACATTTAAAAAAAGTTGGGACAGGGCAAAGTTGATGAATGCTCAAAGAACATCTAACTGGAAACAAGTGAGTGTCATGATTGGGTATAAAAGGAGCATCCTCAAAAGGCTCAGCCGTTCACAAGCAAAGATGGGGTGGGGATCACCACTTTGTGAACAACTGCGTGGAAAAAAAAATAGTCCAACAGTTTAAGAACAATATTTCTCAACATTCAGTTGCAAGGAATTTAGGGATTCCATCATCTACAATCCATAATATAATCAGAAGATTCAGAGAATCTGGAGAACTTTCTACACATAAGCGGCAAGGCCAAAAACCAACACTGAATGCCCGTGATCTTCGATCCCTCAGATGCACTGCATTAAAAACCGACATCATTGTGTAAAGGATCTTACCACGTGGGCTCAGGAACACTTCAGAAAACCATTAGTTAACACAGTTCGTCGCTACATCTACAAGTGCAAGTTAAAACTCTACCAAAGCGAAAGCCATACATCAACAACATCCAGAAACGCTGCCGCCTTCTCTGGGCCTGAGCTCATTTGAAATGGACAGACGCAAAATGGAAAAATGTGCTGTGGTCTGATGAATCCAAATTTCAAATTGTTTTTAGAAATCATGGACGTTGTGTCCTCCAGACAAAATAGGAAAAAAAAAACATCCAGATTGTTACCAGCACAAAGTTCAAAAGCCAGCATCTGTGATGGTATGGGGGTGTGTTAGTGCCCATGTCATGGGCAACTTACACATCTGTGATGGCACCATCAATGCAATGCTGAAAGGTACATCCAGGTTTTGGAGCAACACATGCTGCCATACAAGCAATGTCTTTTTCAGGGACGTCCCTGCTTATTTCAGCAAGACAATGCCAAGCCACATTCTGCAGGTGTTACAACAGCATGGTTTCGTAGTAAAACAGTGCAGGTACTAGACTGACCTGCCTGCAGTCCAGACCTGTCGCCCATTGAAAATGCGTGGCGCATTATGAAGCGCAAAATACGACAACAGAGACCCCAGACTGTTGAACAACTGAGGTTGTACATCAGGCAAGAATGGAAAAGAATTCCACTTATAAAGCTTCAACAATTAGTGTCCTCAGTTCCCAAACGCTTATTGAGTGTTGTTAGAAGGAAAGGTGATGTAACACAGTGGGAAATATACCACTGTCCCATAAACGTCTTCATAAACGCCCACCGCTCATATACATACATACATACATACATAGATACAAGGTCTGTTAGAAAAGTACCCAACCTTTTTTTTCTTTTGCAAAAACCTGATCAATTTGAATCAAGCGTGCTTGCATGAGCCAACCTTGAACCTTCGTGCGCATGCGTGAATTTTTTTACGCCTGTCGATTGCGTCATTTGCTGGCAAGCAGCATTTGTGTGAGGTCGTGTGTTGTGCTCTCAGTGGTTTTTCATTGCAAGGAAAAAGACAGAACGACTGGAGCAGCGCGACTGCATCAAATTTTGCCAGAAACTGGGTGACAGCCAGGTGGAAACCATTCGGAAGATTCAGACGGCTTTCAGTGACGATGGTTTGGGCATCACACAGATTAAGGAGTGGTACAACCGGTTTAAAGACATCTGCACAACGGTGGAGAGCGAGCCACGCTCCGGTCGGCCATCAACATGCTGAAATGACCAGGTCATTTCCAAAGTGAACGCTGTGGTGATGCGGGACCATCGTGTGACTATCCAAGAAATTGCGGAAGAGGTGGACATCAGCTCTTTTTCGGCACGTTCCACTGTGACAGAAGATTTGGCCATGAAAAGAGTGGCGGTGAAATTCGTGCCGAAGCTGCTGACGGTGGAGCAAAAGCACCTTCATGTTGAAGTCTCACAGGACATGCTGGACTCCGAAAAATGATGCCCACCTCTTCCACAATTTCTCAGATAGTCACATGACTGAAGAGCCACCGAAAGCCGTCTGAATCTTCCAAATGGTTTCCACCTGGCTGTTGCCCAGTTTCTGGCAAAATTTGATTCAGGAGTGCTTCAAACATTCGTGAGCTGCAGCTTAGCATGGTGGACGAAGAGCTAATTCAGCCAGCACTGTCTTTGCTGAAGGCAAATGTTTGAGCGCATTTTGGATTTTATTATTTGCTGCGTAAGAAGGAGGTTGACATGACTTATGCAGTGTGCAAAATCTGCAAAATGTACTTCAGAAACACTTTAAATCCGCAAGCCCACATGCGACGCCATCACTTGGAGCTAAAAGAAGTGGAGCAGCGTTCTCTGCCGACTACTGACCAGCGCACACTCCATCACTTCGCTAAACTGCCAGCCAACTCTGAACGAGCAAAGCAGATAATTGAATTTACATCTTTAGAATCACTTGATTAACCTTGTAACGCTGCATTTTCTTAAACATAAACATTTTTTAAGTAATATAACTATTTCTCAGAGCTCTTTCAATCGAAAATCGATTCTGAATCGAACTGTCACCCCAAGAATCGGAATCGAATTGAATCGCGAGTTGTTGTAAGATTCACATCCCTATTACCTAGAAGCCAAGAGCGAGTGATAGAAGCAACAAAAAGGGAACTGGACTTTAACAAGATTCGATAAGCTGTGCAGCAACATCATACTTTCAAAATATTACATACTAACAATGTGATGTAGCTTACTGCCCAAGCAACAAGGTTGCTTTACATTACAAAAGGTTATCTGGTGTCAAAAGATATAGATGAAACAGATTTATCATCTATACTGAGCTTTGAAATGTAAGCGTACGTTTGCATGCAGGTGCTTACTCAGTTTATTCCATACAATTATGAATGTATACCCCTTGGAAACGCATGTTAGTGATCCTGTTGCATGAATGAACATTTTCTCAGATGAAACTCTACATGATGTTTTGTGTATCAAGCCACACTGTGGGTACAACTGCACAAAATTCCTATTTAAGGAGTCATTTGTGTCGGCAGTCTGTACGGCAGGGAGATGAAGAGTGTTTGGATGGGGCTAAGCTGAATAACGCTCCTGAGGACTGAGCCCGAGTTGTGACAGATCTGGTTTTATACTAGCATAAAAAACTCTACTTACAGATCCAGGTACCACATTTAATATATCATGGACTTATTTCTCACAAAATGTGAACTTCTAATTGCGTATATTCCATTAAATAAAAGAGTGAGAACTGAATACAACTTACTGACAATCGACATGGTCGACACAGCCTTTAGGGGCAAAACTAGCATTCTTTTTGGACTTATAAAATTCCTGCATTTGGCAAGTACGGATTCTGATTCTGTCCTGAATTAGTTGAGCAGTGACATGCTGTGCTTACAGGACTGGCCCTGAGCAAGCAGCGGATTTTCTGAGTGGCCTTGTCGGATGGAACAAAGAACCACAGAACACACACAGAATGGCCTCTCGCCACTTACTGGCTCGCCTCAACAGTCATTTACGTTCCTGCCACTGATGTTGGTTACAAAACTGCTGTGTGCATGTGTTTTTGTGCATATGCGTGCTGCAGCACATGCTCAGAGTTCTTTCTGGAGCCTGAATGTGGGTGTACAATGTCAGCCAACCCCACCCTGCTGAGGCCTTTCTGCTTCTTACAACAGCCACAGAACGCCGATATGAAACTTGACGCCACGGCGGGAGGTTGACAAAGACTATTACAGGAGATCCCTAAACAAGACACACCTCTACCTCCCCCCCACACCTCTAGCACTTTATGACTTCATGGACAGAATCTACACACCACCACCATAGATACATGACATTATAGCCTCTACTATCTCCTGGGGCTGTGTGCCTTTCTTCATCACTTCCTCACGGATAACTTGACCTGTCCTGAAAATAAACATGCCATAGGCCTTGTTCACGCAGTTATAAAGAAAAGAACTGCACAATGAGCTCGAAACACAGAAACAGTGATTCATTACCAAAGATTACACAAAACTAAACATTCAAACAATCACTTTTATGTGATACATTATTGACTACACGTGTAAAAAGAAGTAAAGATTTCAACAACCAGGAAAGACAGTTGTGTGAAACAATGATTTTGCCTTACTGAGGTATACTATGATGTCGTACTACTAACAGCTACTTTTTAAAAATTAGATTTAGCTCAATGCAATGGAAAGTGAAGCTACAGTCAGATTAGCGACAAGTGACTATGATATACAGTTGCCGTTAGTCCCTTGATGGGCGCTCCTGGGGCATGACCAGCTCGTGGTTACTGTGCACAATGTTTAAACAGTTTATAAAAGGTGGGGAAGCCAGACCCTGTCACGTTGAACTTTTACTTCATGCCTGACTGCTTAACAGAACCCAAGTTAAATTGAATTATTTCAGTTCAATGTCTGTTACAGTGACATTCCTCTATCACTAGTTGCCATGCTAACATCTGATTTACACGACATCTGTAAGATGTCGTGTAAATCATTCATCTGGTTATAAAAACAGCATTTTTAGACTTAAAAATGCTTCTTCCTCACTAACGTTTACAAAATACAGTAAAAGAAAAATGCAAAACAGATTTATACAGAAATGCAGTTGTTTCATAACATGTTCCACCATCTTGGATTATTTTGTTCAAGCGAGTAACTAAAGTATGTCATGTTGATAGCACACTGCCTTGGCAATCATCATGTCGCATTACTCAGCATTTGAATAAAATAGTCCTCATCTATTTTGGCCCTGCCTAGCTGGCAACATGGTGACCACTTGTCTCTTATCTCTGTAAAGCTGAGCTTACACTGTGCAAGTTTTGGCCCTTTTTCAACCGATTTTTCACTCGTGCAAGAATTTTTTGGATCATGCTGAGCTTCAGTTTAATCGCGCGTCCTAAATCGTGTAGTATACATGGTGTAACGAGCTGAATTTATCATCTCACAACCACCTCCCGATCAGCAATCGTATGGTCGGATGAAAATCAAACCTGTTTGATATTCTGGTCAGCCGTCATGAGGGTATCGCGCTGTTGAAGCAGCGTTACAAGCGTCTCTCGCACTGTGCATGTGCAAACACCGGAGAGAGCATAAACAGCGATCATCTCTTTGGGAGAGCAGCTTCTGTTTCTTTTTTCCCCCATTATTCTTCAACTCTTTAAAGTCGTGTATTTATTTTTGTTTAAACTTTAATGTCTCCCATCAAGAGTTTTTGTAAAAATAATAAATGTAAATAAAGTTTAAGAAAAAAGAAAAAGAAAAAAGCTTCTGTTTACGTTTTGCTTCTGGAAACATAAGTCTGACGTGTGGTTTTTGAACGTACAATGTGAGCAGTCAGATTGCATTAGAGCATCAGGCCGTATAGTTTGAGAACATAAATCGTGCGCTCTGAACTTTTACACCCTGCGGTTTTGTCGCACAGTTTGAGCTGGAGCCAAGTACAATGATTGAAAATATCATACAGTGTCTGCCCAGCTTAAGACAGCATGATGGCTTAGTGGTTAGCACTGTTGTCTCACAGCAAGAATCGTGTTTGATTCCCACCTGTAGCCTGTGTGGAGTTTGCATGTTCTCACTGTGTCTGTGTGGGTTCCCTCTGGGTGTTCCGGCTTCCTCCCACATCCAAAGATATGCAGGTTAGGTGAATTGGAAACTTTATAACTGTCCAGGTCTCCCTTGCAAAAGACATCTCAATCTCAATGGGACTAACCTGGTTAAATAAAGATTAAATGCAATTAAATAAAAGACTCCAACTATGATTGAAAATGAATGGCAGCACGTCGCTTTGCCTCTGTCCCTTGTAGCTAATGTGACTAAGAGGTGATGCAAGCAATTAGTTGGCAACTATTTAACATATAAGCACATGATACATGAGAAGTGAAGTGCTGCTGTTTTGTCAAAGTATAAATAACATGGAAATCAATGAACGTTACGTCCACCAAGGACGTAATAAAATCATTGGTAAGTATTTGTCTGTCTGTTAGCAGGATTACGTCAAAACTACTACACGGATTTTGATGAAATTTTCACCACAGACAGATATTAGTCCATGGAAAGCTCCATTAAATCCAGCTCCGGATCTGAATCACATTTCACTTTATACAGGCATTAAAGTAATACTGTTAGCAGGATTATGTCAGAACTACTGCATGGACTTTGACAAAAACATTCACCACAGATACATATTAGGTCGTGGAAGATTCCATTAAATTTTGGAGGTGATCTGGATCCAGATTCTGAATCAAGTTTCACTTTATATAGGCTTTGAAGGATTACCTCACAACTAGACTGTCCAGAATGATGGCGTTATAACTATGAGTTGCACAACTTGTTTTGAGTCGGGGGGAGGTTCTTTTCAGGGCCCGAATGAAGACGAAGTTGTCCTCACGAGGACCCTATTGTAACTGCACTGTTTATTATTATTATTTATTATTCTTGACACTTTTCAAGCCCCAATTTCACCCCTTTCCCATGCTCAAAAACTCAAACTTTGCAAAGTTGTCAGGCCAGATCCAAAATTCAATATTTTTGGGGTCGCACACATGCTTGCAGCGAAATGGCAAAATGGTGACCTCTACAATTTTTATAAAAACCCTCCCTATTGGGGGTTTTTGTCGTAGCCTCACAAAATTTGGTAAGCATATTTACCATACTGGGATGCACAAAAAAGTCTCTTAATGTTGCGGTGAATCTCGACAGGAAGTCGGCCATTTTGATTTTAAGTTTAGATTTTGAGGTCATTTTGGCCATTTCCACTACTTACATTTGAATAAACTCGTCCTAGGGATTTCATCAAATCATCTTCAAATTTGGGACACATCATCATGACCCCATGCTGATCAAAAGAATTTTTGTAGGTCAAAAGACGTGGCTGCTAGGGTTCGTCAAACTTTGGCGAGCATTTCGGGGGCACGCCATTTCACTTCAAACAGCTGTCACGCACATATATTTTATTGTGGATCCTTCAAACTTACTGGACATGATGAGGGCTCCGCCCTCATCCTCATATGTTAACTTCCCACCTAACTCACAGCGCCCCCCGGGGGTAATAGGAAATGTCCAATTTATATTTTAACAGATACTGATGTCACATAGTTAACCCCATCAACTTAATGCCACTTCTAAAACATGCAGAACAAGTTGGTGAATGCACATGATGATCGCCGTGAAACTACGAGTAAAGGCGTCCGTGTGGCAGCATGCAGAATATCGATCCTTCGCCATGAAATTACGTTCTTTCTTCTGATGGCTTTAATTTTGTCATATCATCATGAAAATTGATACACTGGTCAAGCATGACAACCTCTTACAGGTGATAGGGGCGTTACCTATGGGCGGGACAAAACGCCTCTATAGTGCCCCCTTGCAACTTTCAAAACCCCCTCCCCATAGAGGTTTTTTTTTTTTTTTTTTTTGGAGTAGGGAGATGAAAATTAGTACACATGTGCGACTTGCATATACGTACAAAAATGTCTCTTGCACCATTGGTCTACTCCAGACAGGAAGTCGGCCATTTTGAATTTTCGTGTCATTTTGGCCTGATTTCCACACATTATATCTGAACGAACTCCTCCTAGGGATTTTGTCCAATGCACTTCAAATTTCTTTCAGATCATCCAGAGACTATACTGATCAAAACTTATTTACAGGCTTTTAAGGATTACGTCAAAACTACTTCATGTATTCTCACCAAATTTGCATCACAGATAGACATTAGGGCATGCAAGACTCCACTGAATTTTGGAGGTGACGTGGATCCAGATTAGTGGACGTCAGAAATCTCAGATTGCTCGATTATTTGTCTGTCTGTCTGTTAGCAAGATTACGTCAAATAGATCCACAAATAGATATTACAGCATGGAAGACTCCACTGAATTTTGGAGGTGATCTGGATCAGGATTTTGCTCATATAGGCTTTGAAGGATTACGTCAAAAGTACTTCATGGATTCTCACCAAATTTGCACCACAGATAGATATTAGGGCATGGAAGACTCCATTAAATTTTGTAGGTGACCCAGATCTGGATTGTGGATGAAGATTTCACTTTATATAGCATTTGGAGGATTACATCAAAACTACTTCACGGATTCTCACCAAATTTGCACCACAGATAGATATCAGGACATGGAAGACTGCACTGAAGTTTGGAGGTCATGGAGATCCAGATCGGCAGATGTCAGAAATCTCTGATTGCTCTAGTTATAAATATATTGATACAAAATTATTATGATCTACATGGCATCCAAAATTGGTAGTTGGACAATATGGGATTTTCAATGACCATTTGACCAGAACTGGGTGGCTGATGGATGACAGGCAACAATGTTTGTTTGCTTTTTGGCTTATGATTGAATATAACACGTCTAATATTAACAAATGAGACAAAACAACTGCACTTAAATGAACATTTATTTAACATTTCAACTGTCTGTACTGTTGTGTATGTTCAAGTCTTTCAGTTTTCTGTCAAGTAATGTTACATCCTGCATTGGCATGTTTCCTCACTGTTTTAAAACACCCATTCCAACTGTTTTAAGGCAACAATCTGCATGGAAACTGACAAAGTGGAGTCCAAACATCATCATCTTTTTAGGGGACTAAGGAGTATACATAAAGCTGTGTTGTCAGACTCCTGTCATGACATTTTTTGGGGAGGGGGCTGAAGGTTTATGACTAGATAAATAAGGAACGAGATACATAATGAAATTAATCATGATCTGCAAGCCTCCAAATAAATTACATTATTCTATTGTGCAACATGTAAGAAAAATGTCAGCAATAAATAGAAGAGAGAGGTTATGCAACTACTATCCAATATATAGGCACATAATTCAAGTATCCAAGAACACAGACAATATTACAACAAAAAACCGCATTTCTTTGTCAAGGCTGGTGTGATATTGCAGGCGGTCAAATGAGAGTGTCAAAAACAGGGCTGACATTAAAGGAGGGGAGGAGATTTGAAATGCAAAATATTCCAGACTTCAATGCTGCACTAATAAAACTGAGATGTAATTAGCTTCCACACAAGCAAAACAGAAGCCTCTCAGTTATTGGTTTAGGAAGGCTCTAGGACATGTAGCCAGCAGACACATCAATTCTTATGCATGTCATTTCTTTATCAAACTTACATTTAAGAGAGGGCTTGCCACAGGTGGTGCGGTAATTGTGATGCCATTTAAAGGTTTTGTATGGATAGGTGGATATATGTGGTCACATACAGATCTCCTGACACCTCTAGTCATATGGATTGAAGTCCCTGGAGTGAGGGACACCCATGTTATGCAGTCTTGTTGTGGCATCACTGAAAAATATGGACCACTGTAGAAGTGTTCCTGGGGATTAGTCTTCCACTGATGGAACATAGGATCACAATCTAATTGGATGAGGCACTGGCTATAGCAAAAAAATGCCAAATTATGAAGGGAATATGTTCAGTTATCAGAAGCCAAGAGCTTCACGTTTACCCGAGGCCATCAAACATGGCCACTGGGTACAGCGAAGACATTGCATCCATCAGTCTGTCCATCCATCTGTCTGTGCTCAGCCTCTTACACGGGGTCCCACAGGGTATAATTTTAGGACCCTTGCTTTTCTCCCTGTACATGCTTCCCCTAGGGTCTATCCTTAGAAACATAGTGTCGCTTTTCATTGTTATGCTGATGACATCCAGACACATGTCCCCCTGAGGAAAAGTGATGCCTTTTCTCTCAAACCCTTACTGTCACATCTTGAGGATATTAAGGCCTGGATGACCCTCAACTTCCTAAATTTGAATAAGAAAAGTGATTGTGTTTGGCCCTAGCAGCTCCTGTGTACCATCCCGTGTTGATTTGGGTCCACTGGCAGCTTATGCCAGGAGTACCATTACTAATTTGGGTTTTAAGATGGGCAGTGAAATAGTGCAGTAGTTAGGTCAAGTTTCTTTCACCTCAGGCAGCTTGGTAAAGTGAAGCCTTTTCTCACACATCAGCACTTTGAAACAGTAAGCCATGCCTTCATTACCTCTCCGCTGGATTACTGTAATGCACTTTATTTTGGAGTTAGCCAGTCGTCCCTTGCATGTCTCCAGTTAGTTCAGAATGCTGCTGCTCGTCTGCTAACTGGAGTACGAAAGAGGGAGCACATTACACCTACTTTGGTCTCCTCTCACTGGCAGCCTGTGCACTTTAGGGTCCATTTTAAGATTCTTTTATTTGTTTTTAAATCTTTAAATGGCCTGGCCCCGACCTACCTCTCTGAGCTTCTTCAACCCTACACCCCTGCATGGCGCCTCCAGTCAGCTGATCAGTTGCTTGTTGAGGTACTGAGGTCCAAGTGAACACTCAGAGGGGACTGAGCATTCTCTGTTGCAGCTCCCAAAATTTGGAATGTTCTACCTGTGCACATTAGGTAGACCTGCTCACTATCTGTTTATAAAACCAATCTTAAAACCCACTTTTATTCACTAGCTTTTAACACAGTATGAGACTTCACTCTGTTTTAGTTGTTTTTATTTATTCATTGCTATTTTTATTGTTGTTTGGTTAATTTGTTGTTTTTTTATGACCCCCAAGTACAGCAATTTGTTTCAGCTGGCTGTTTGAAAAGGCTCTATAAATAAAGTTGAGTTGAGTTGAGAATAAGTCCAGGCCTATTACTGCCAGAGACTTCAAATTCACAGGGAATAGAGACAGCTAAACTTAACCTATTTTAAGGAGTATTTTAAGAGGCTAAAAAGTCACATTCTGTTTCATTCTGCTCCTTTTTTTTGGGGGGGGGGGGGGGGTGACAGCCAATCAAGAGTGGCACCGTGACGTCAGTGGCTGGTCTAGCTAGCTGCATACTCAGTTTTGTTTATTTGTAAACATAACCTCTGTGTCACATATTATGTAAAAGCTAGAGAGAAATAAACACTTCTACGCTCAACAAAATATAAACGCAACACTTTTGGTTTTGCTCCCATTTTGTATGAAATGAACTCAAAGATCTAAAACTTTTTCCACATACACAATATCACCATTTCCCTCAAATATTGTTCAGTATCTGGTGTGACCACCATTTGCCTCATGCAGTGCAACACATCTCCTTCGCATAGAGTTGATCAGGTTATCAATTGTGGCCTGTGGAATGTTGGTCCACTCCTCTTCAATGGCTGTGCGAAGTTGCTGGATATTGGCAGGAACTGGTACACGCTGTCGTATACGCCGGTCCAGAGCATCCCAAACATGCTCAATGGGTAACATGTCCGGTGAGTATGCCGGCCATGCAAGAACTGGGACATTTTCAGCTTCCAAGAATTGTGTACAGATCCTTGCAAGATGGGGCCGTGCATTATCCTGCTGCAACATGAGGTGATGTTCTTGGATGTATGGCACAACAATGGGCCTCAGGATATCATCACGGTATCTCTGTGCATTCAAAATGCCATCAATAAAATGCACCTGTGTTCTTCATCCATAACAGACGCCTGCCCATACCATAACCCCACCGCCACCATGGGCCACTAGATCCACAACACTGACATCAGAAAACCACTCACCCACACGACGCCACACACGCTGTCTGCCATCTGCCCTGGACAGTGTGAACCGGGATTCATCCATGAAGAGAACACATCTCCAACGTGCCAAACGCCAGCGAATGTGAGCATTTGCCCACTCAAGACGGTTACGACAACGAACTGGAGTCAGGTCGAGACCCCGATGAGGACGACAAGCATGCAGATGAGCTTCCCTGAGACGGTTTCTGACAGTTTGTGCAGAAATTCTTTGGTTATGCAAACCGATTGTTTCAGCAGCTGTCCGAGCGGCTGGTCTCAGATGATCTTGGAGGTGAACATGCTGGATGTGGAGGTCCTGGGCTGGTGTGGTTACACGTGGTCTGCGGTTGTGAGGCTGGTTGGATGTACTGCCAAATTCTCTGAAACGCCTTTGGAGACGGCTTATGTAGAGAAATGAACATTCAATACACGAGCAACAGCTCTGGTTGACATTCCTGCTGTCAACATGCCAATTGCACGCTCCCTCAAATCTTGCGACATCTGTGGCATTGTGCTGTGTGATAAAACTGCACCTTTCAGAGTGGCCTTTTATTGTGGACAGTCTAAGGCACACCTGTGCACTAATCATGGTGTCTAATCAGCATCTTGATATGGCACACCTGTGAGGTGGGATGGATTATCTCAGCAAAGGAGAAGTGCTCACTATCACAGATTTAGACTGGTTTGTGAACAATATTTGAGGGAAATGGTGATATTGTGTATGTGGAAAAAGTTTAAGATCTTTGAGTTCATCTCACACAAAATGGGAGCAAAACCAAAAGTGTTGCGTTTATATTTTTGTTGAGTGTAAAACTGAAAATGCTATTTTTGTAACCTGGTAACACCTCTGGAGTGATGTACAAGACATTTCGTGGATGTCCATGTGCATGCTAACTTCAGCTAAATCAAAGCTAACTTCCACTCTTGTCACACATGCACACCACTGATCTCTATATACTACTGGATAGCTCATTGGCAAATATTTTTGAAGCAAACCGGCTGCCATATTACCACTCTGATGTTCCGCTCCTGAGCGCTCCTTTCTACTGATCTTTAAAGTGGATATGACACTTAAAGACAACATAGTCTTATTACATGTAACAAAGGTTTTATAATTCAGTCAACCGAAACGTTTTAGGAAAGTGTACGCGGTTCTCCCGTTTTATATATAACATTTGAACGTCCCGCCACTGAAAAATGTGCATGCCCCGTGATCAGCTTCCCGCTGAGCACCAAGCCTAAAATACGTCACTACGTGTAGACCGTACCGGCTTGCGTGCCTGGCGGCCATTGTTTACACTTTATTTAGCAGCAGAAACTTTGATTAAATACAGCTCTCAGGGACTTGTTTGTCGATATGCCTGACCAGTGTGTGGCAGCATATTGCACAAACACAAGGGCGAAAGGTTTTAGCCTTTTCAAGTCCAGGCAGATTGATTGAAAGCCACGGTCTTGTGTGAGGCACGAAATGTCCGGCTGCTGCTCCCTCCGCTTGCACACACGCATTTGCTCCCTACAGCAGACACTTTCCTCTACCGTCTCCATGTTCTCACCGCTCACAGGAACACATAAAATGTCAACCCCAAATAATATGTTCACAATAATCTTGAAATTGTCAAGGAACTTACGTAGTAAACACGGCGGCGGCACGTAAACACGGCACCGGCATGTAAACATAGCGCAGGCACGTTCACTGTTGTTTTCGGCGATCTTTTTCAAAACTTTCGCCGTTTATTTCCTATTCTTTCATGAAAATAACGTAACTAAACACGAATGAATGCAATGCCAGGCACTCGAAAATGGCAAAAACCCGAAGGTAATGACGGTGGTCCGCAAGTAATAGCTACACTATCACGGCTCCGGAACAATAACAAAGGCGTATTCTGCAGCCTTTCAAAATCCATCGGAATTGGCACGTCTCTTGCCTCTGCTTCGGCTCCACCATAAACACCATCTGCATTATTTTCGCTGCCAGAATGCTCCTGGTTTGAATGTTTGTCCGAAAAATATGGCTCCAATCTGTAGGGACTAATCACTGCTGCGACAATCTCAGGATCCGAGTCAGAAATAATCCACACTTGAAGAGGAGTCAGAAAAGTTCTTGATCTCGTCACTGTCCATGCTGAGGTCCATCTGTTCCTGTTGTCGATTGAACAGACAAAGACGGGACTCTCCATTCTGTGATGTCACGGCATCACGTGACTGCTGAAGGAGCGCTGCAAGCGCGCTTTCCAATAAACACACTTTTGAGAAGCTGTACAAACTTTATTTTTCAGTGATAATGAATAAAAACACTTTCAACTTACTATACTGTATGTATATTTTGCTATTTATATCAGTTTTTCCCTAATTTTTGAAGTGTCATCTCCACTTTAATGAGGTGCATGCAACTTTATTCTGTGTAATTTTGTTAAAAAATACCTTCATGTGCAGCTATAAACTGTGCAAATCTCCAGTAATGAACAACAATTTGAAGAGTTCTATCCCTTATTCCAGCATATAGGCAAATATAATAATAATAATAATAATAATAATATTATTATTATTATTATTATTATTAAGTGGCTTATTAACTCAACATGTCTAGCCACATGTATTTTGTGTTGGATGAACTATTTTAAGACATTTATTAGGTCTACTTGTGCATAGTTTTGGAGCTTTAGGCGTTGTTGCTATGAGCTTTATTACTTATTATTAGGCTGAAACTCATAGAGCTATGTGTAATAAATGTTATCTTTGCAGGGAAAACTAACTCTCCTGTAGCTAGTTAAGTGGTGTTTTATTCTTTTAGTGTAACTATTTAAAAAGAAAATCCACTATTTCTGTGTTATCCATTATGACTTTTGTTATCCATCCACTTTTGTTCATGATATGGTACCAATGCACACACAGACAGACAGACAGACAGACAGACAGATAGACAGAGAGACAGACAGATATACAGTTGTGCTCAAACATTTACATACACTGGCAGAATTTTTGCTTTTTTTGGCCATTTTTAAGAGAATATGAATGACAACACAAAAAAAAAATTTTCACTCATGGTTAGTGGTTGGGTGAAGCCATTTATTGTCAAACAACTGTGTTCCATCTTTTTAAATCAAAATGACAAGAGAACTACCCAAATGAACCTGATCAAAAGTTTATATACCCCTGTTCTTAATACTGTATTTTTCCCCTTTAACATCAATGACAGCTTGGGGTCTTTTGTGGTAGTTGTGGACGAGGCTCTCTGATGGTAAAGCTGCCACTGAATATGTTTCAGACTTTATTTACATCAATTACAAAGAAATACAAATAATATGGCACTCTACGGTAACTCTGCATGGAGTAGACAGTTCTCAAAAATTGAGTGACTGTGCAAGAAGTAGAAGAGTGAGGAAAGCCACCAAGACACCCAGACAACCCAGAAGAAGTTATAGGCTTACATGGCTGTGATTGGAGAAATTATGCACAGTGCAAGCTTTGCATTTTGTATCACCAGTTATCCATCTTCATGATGAAGTGGTATAGAGGAGGATTTTCTTAAAAAGAAGACCTGAAAGTTTAGCTACAAATTGCCAGATGGTACATCTGAGATGCAAGCCTGGATCTGATCAGTTTTGGTGAAAGAAAAAAGAAAATCCTTCTCTGCTCTACTCCACTATAAAGCTAAGAGTAGTGATGCAAAATGCAAAGCACACAGTGGTGGGCACAGCTAACCAAAAAGTTAGCTTCGATAACTGAAAATCAGCTAACTGGAAAGTTATCTTTTTTAATGCTAAACTGATAAACTACCTAAAAACTTATCGGAAGCTACAGATAACCGATGACTTTCAATTTTGCCTCAAATACACTCTGAGCTACTAAGAAGCTGATTTTGAGTTTAAACACTGCCAAAGCTTCAAATAGAATCAATGGCAATCACAAACCCAAAAAAACCAATGAGCCAGCACTTGTCTTTGTGCACTCTACCCCCTGCTGTAGGAAACCGTCATTTACCCTGACAGGATACAGTGCTCCAGCGATGAGGCAGGGGTCTTGAAATGGAAAGCAGGTTTGAATTATGGTTTTGCTTTAAAAATAAAATTATTCCGGATGAATAACTACATTAATTAATGTAAACACTTAAAATGTACAAAGTGATATATAACACATATCTGTTCATTTTTAAATAATGCACTAATTCTGAAGATTTAAACATTAACACACAGATGCCCAAAGAGATTATGGGTAACTAAGCCTCCGCTCATGCTGATTGGTTGATTCATTCATTCCATGTAAAAACCAACACAAATGAATCAATGTAACGTGTTGGTGTTTACAAATAAATGTGCTTTTGTAAAATGTCATTTTTTTCATTTGTATAAAAAAAGAAAGAAATTTTCAAGATCCCGCTAGACAGCACCTAAGCGCACACATGATGACATCACAACTCTATCCAGTTAGGGAGACAAACTTTCTTTCAGTAACAAGAAATGTCAAAAAACTTTCTTGTGTGTGGTTAGAATTGTGTGGCAATAGGAATTGTCGTTTGAATGCTTGAATAACGATGTCCGTTGCACAAAGAAATCAAATAATAGTGAAAACATGTTCATTGCACCCAGAATGTTGGTATTTTGGTTGTTGGTCTTTGCAGTGCGGTATCAATAACGAATCAATCAGTCGCTCCATGTGGTGTCATAACATCTGATCGGTTAGCAGCTCCATGTGGCGTCATAACAACGAATCAATCAATCAGTCGCTCCGTAAGGCGTCATAACATCAAGCCTGGTTCACATGGCAAGATAATTAGGCTGATATTGGACCCAATCTTCCCCTTCCGACAATCTTAATGACGCCCCGACAATCGTGATGATGCTAAATATATCTTATCTGATATTCCTGCCGTGTGTGGTTTTTAAGAGCGCTCTGATCTGCTCAGAAGGATGTGAGGAGCTAAATGTGACATGCAGCCAATCAGAAAGTGAGGTGTCTGTCCCGGGAATGTTTGTGTGTGAAATCTCTTCGTGTGTGTTGTTTTTACCGTGTGGCTGACACCACACACTGTACAACTAAATTCGTCAGATCTATGATTTTTTTTTTTTTTTTTATCTACCCGTGTGTGGTCTCTCAGGTTTTGGAAACCTACAGATAATTTTAAAATTCTGTGGTCGCCAATGCTGTGATATAACTGGTCGCCAGTAGATGGCAGTGTTCTATGCATTTTGACGCCGGTTATATCACAAGGCCTGAATCACAATTTAACAGACTTTTCGGCTTTTGGAAAAGCAACCTGGGCTTCTTCTGGCACTTTTACATAAAACAAACACAATAACAATGTCTATAAACCCAGAGAATATATTCATGAGAGTTTTAGGCACAATATACAAAGAGTTTAATGCTGTTGTCCGTGTGGAGCCTGATCAGAGCATCTCAAATGCATTTCTCTTGTCGTAACTGTACCCATAACGCACCTGAACACAGCATGTCCACACTAAAACCTTCAAAATTAGTGCAGTACTTTAAAACTAAAACATATATCTGATATTTTCACTTTATAAAACTTCAGACATGACGTTAATTTAAATAACTTGTCCAAAATTAATTTGGTTAAAATTTTAACCATAAGTTAAAACTGTGTGCCTCTGGATGTCTTGGGTGATATTTCCAGTGTATTATTATGGGGTAAAGAGAAATGAGTTTTTTTTTCTTTTCTATGACCAGTTCTCCTTTGCCTGCAGAAGATAGAGCGTTTTTTTCTAGAACCAGCTCTTCTCTGTTTGTAGAGGATAGAACTGCGCATCTCCTACAAAAAGCTACATCTGCAAAAATGTTAACGGTCTAAAAAAAATTATGGGACCAAAACTTATCAAAGATAATTGGTCCGATGATGGTTTTCAAAGTTATCTGCAAAGCTAATCCGATAATGACAGCATTACCTTCGCTAAATAGCGGATTCGCGGAACTGTGCCCACCACTGCGCACACACACACACACACACA
>NC_047104.1:49819722-49844722 GCF_902500255.1 Thalassophryne amazonica
AAATTATCGGAAGCTACAGCTAACTGTTAACCGATAACTTTCAGTATTGTCTCCGGTACACTTGCAATTAACAAGCTTATTTTGAATTTTAACACCATGATCGCTTCTGGCAGCATCAAAAGACAACTACAGACCCAAATAATAAAACATACACATACAACATACACACATAAAACAAACACAATAAAAACGTCTATTAACCCAGAGAATATATTCACGAGAGTTTTAGGCACAATATACAAAGGTTTTAATGCTGTTGTCCGTGTGGAGCCTGATCAGAGCGTCTCAAATGCATTTCTCCTGTCGTGAATGTACTGAGATTACCCATAATGCACTGGGCACAGCATGTCCACACTAAAACCTTCAAAATTATTGCATTACTTTAAAACTGAAACATATATCTAATATTTTCACTTTCGAAATTAGTTTGGATAAAATGTTAACCATAAGTTAAAATTTTAACTTAAATAAATACAAAAACTTAAATATGCAAGTTTTTTCCAGCTTTGTCTTTTGGCTAAAATAAAGCACTTCCTCAGTAGATGTGATCTTGAGAGGGCCATTCATGCTTTCATCAGCTCCAGACTTGATTACTGTAATGCACTTTATTCTGGCATTAATCAGTCTTCTCTTGCATGTCTCCAATTGGTGCAGAATGCTGCTGCTTGTCTTTTAACAAACACTTTTAGATGGGGGCATATTACGCCCATTCTGTACTCACTCCACTGGCTTCCAGTTCATTTTACAATTGATTTTAAGATTTTAGTGTTTGTTTTTAAAGCTATTTACGGCCTTGCACCTCCCTACTTGTCTGAAATTTTAACTTTGCGCACTTACAGTAGGACATTACGGTTGTCTGGCCAGCTTTACTTAGATGTTCCGAGGTCAAGATACAAACGCTGGGGTGATCATGCTTTTGCGGTAGCTGGCCCCAGATTGTGGAACAAGCTACCTCTTGAATTACGTACTGTTCCTGACCTAGCACTTTTTAAATCTAAGTTAAAGACTTATTTATTTAAACTGGCTTTTAACACCTAGTGGGGAGGTGACATGTTCTGTTTTTACGTGCTGTTTTAAATTTTATTGTATATGTGTATTATTTTTGTGAATTTGTGTTTTTAATGGTAAGTGCTTTGGACACCAGTTGGTGCTGTAAAGCGCTTTATAAATAAATGTTGATTGATTAATTGATTGATAAGTTAAAACTGTATGTCTCTGGATGACTTGGGTGATATTGCCAGCAAACTAGTATGGGGTCAAAAGAAGTGAGGTTTTTTCTGTAAGCAGTTCTCCTTTCTCTGCAGAGGATAGAGCAGTTTCTTCTGAAACTAGTTCTTCTCTGTTTGCAGAGGATAGAACTGCCCATCTACTACACTCATATCTTTGATGTCAGACTTTATAAATGTTCGTGGATTAAAAATGATCAGACCAAAATTTATCGGAAGATAATTAGTCCGCTGATGGTTTTCAAAATTATCTGAAAAGCTAATCCGATAATGAAAATATATATATATATATATACACACACACACACACACTTTGCACTGAGATACCAATTAAACAACTGCAAATTATAAAGAAGACAATGCTCATATGGCCAAGAGTATTTTAGCATTGCAGCAGATCCACCTTGGATTTGCTGTGGCGACCCCAAGTGCAAACAAGGGAGCAGCCGAAGGGACTTACTATTCTATTTTCTTTTAGCTTGCGGAGCAGGTAGCTTTGTGGTATAGTAGTTAGGCTACCAGTACATAGATATGGGTTTGCTTCCCAGTCTGTTTGCTTTGACAAGACACTTTATCTGTATCGTCTCAGTCCATGCAGATGTATGCATGGACTGATGCCCCATATATGGACAGTCAGTCTTTCATCGCCTTGGGACACCAATGGGACTTTTACTTTTTGGAGTTTCTTATGATGTTGTTGTCCTAGCTTGCAGTAGAAAGTCACAAATGGCTACATTACATTGCACATTTACCTCACCTATTGTGACAAGAAGCAATTCATTTGAGTTTTATGCCTTGTATAATAACGAATAACATTAGCTCCTGTTCACTAATGCAGTATTTACATTACAAATAAATAATATGCCAAGTTCTCTAATGTTTAATTACACTGCACATTTACCTCACCAATGATCGTCTGTTCAGTGGCAACAAAAAGCAGTTCCCTTGGGTTTTGTACCTCATACAAAAACATTAATTATCTCATAATTAATCAAACACTTTGTGCAGTGGTGTGATGACAACCACTTGGTTTTAAATGTCAATAAAACCAAGGAAATGATTCTGGATCCAAGGACTGTTGGGGACCATACTCCTGTGGTCATACATGGTATTCCCATTGACCAGGTCAACTCATACAAGTACTTGGGGCTGCACATAGACAATACCTTCAGCTGGACTGCACATGTGGACAGTTTGTGCTCCCGATTCCATCAAAGACTTTATTTCCTTCGTAGACTTCGTTTGTATGGAGTCAATCAGAAAATTATGTTGTTGTTTTACCAGGCAGTGTTAGAGAGCCTAGTTAGGTATGGCATGACTGCCTGGTACGGCAATCTTTCTGTACAATTTAAAACGAAACTTAACAGACAAATTGATGATGCAATGAAGATAATCGGAAAGAAACAATATCAGTCCCTCAATTCACTCTATGAAGAGTCTGTTTTGAAAGCAGCTCAGAGGATACTGATGGATTCAGTTCATGTTCTTCATGCAGAGTACACTCTCCTTCCTTCTGGGAGAAGGTACAGAGTTCCTCGGAGCAGACTGAATAGATTTAAAAATTCATTCGTCCCCATGTCTATTAAATTGTTAAACAATAATGTTTAAAATTGGAATTATGCAATATTTATGGTGTTTCTCCTGACTCCTGTCATGTTAATTTGTTATGGATGTGGTTGTGTTTTTATCTGTATTGTTTGTTTTCTCTTTTCTTGTAAGGCACCTAGCATGAGTCCATGACAAATTTCCCTGAGGGGACAATAAAGTGTATCGTATCGTATCGTATCATGAGCTTCTGCTCACTAATGCAGTGCTTGTGCTGTGGACAAACAAGCACATACCCTATTTTCCACACTATAAGTCGCACTGGAATATTAGTTGCACCTGTCGAAAAATGAATCATGAAGAGGAAAATAATTGAACCAAAATTAATTAAATTCAGTTTAATTCATTCATGAATTAAACTGAATTTTTCATATTTCAATTTTTTTTTATATTTCAAAAATAAATGCCACTTATAGACCGGTGCAACTCACAGGGGTTTTTTTTTTCCTTTAAACTTTCCTCTTCATGACATGGGTATGTGCTTGTGTTTGTGCACAGATGTGTGTCCACCATGTAGTACATGGTTGAGCTTGGAGGCTGGCAGAGGGCTGACGGCCTCGACTGGCTCGGCTGTGATTACAGCGGATGTCGAGTGTTTACAGAGAGAGATGAGGAGGAAGGGGGTGAGCGTGGTGGTGGGCAGGCACACAGACAGCTGCTTTCACTCTGTACTGTAAACGACACACACATGAATGCATTCACACACCAACACAAACACTCCCACAGAAGTGTGTAGCAGCAATGGAAATCCCACAAGCCCTGCAGTGTGTGTGTGTGTGTGTGTGTGTGTGTGTGTGTGTGTGTGTGTGTGTGTGTGTCCGTTTCTGCAACAGCTGGCCTGCTGGGACCAGCGGCTTGCAGTGACAGCGTACATCACTCCCTGACTCCAGCTGAACACAGTGCAAACTGGATGGGTGAGTCGCTGGTGGATGCTGGCTGCGCTTAAAAGATTTTTCCTTTCTGTCTTAATGTCCCATTTCAGAGGTGACTCTGCAGTGCCTACTTGATTAGCTGATTGGCTGATCACCACAAAATAACCAAAATAAATTGTAATAGATTAATTAATTTTGATTTTATTCCTGTTTCTCAAATGTGACAACGTACACTGTTTCTGTAAGGCTGAAAACACGTAACGTTTGAGTGGCCTGAGAACGGTCTGGGCCATGACTCCATGATGTTCTAAACTCCACAGGGGTCATTTCTTGAGGATGTTTCCGGAGTCTACAATGTTTAAGTGAAGTAACGCAGGGGTTCCCAGTGCAGATGCCTTCTCTTTTGCAAGGGTGATGCCAGGATTTTATAGATAAACAAATTTAGTGCTGTATCAGAGTGGTAACTAATGTGCACATACACAGATGTTGTTGCCTACACCAAAGATATAGATTGATACACATCTAGGCTCTTGGATTTTGCATCTGTTATTCCTACTGTACATTAGAGATGTGCGATATGACCAAAAATTAATATTAGGATATTTTTCACTTTTTGGACAGTGACTGTATTATATCGCAGTATTACTAGTTTTGCATTATGTGACCCCTTTATTAATGGTCTTTTTTGAGGAAATGTGTAATCTGGACTGTTTTTATTTTTAAATTGGCTCCTTTCAGTTAGCTAAAATCTGGCTGAATACATAATGAATAACAGATTTTTTTACAATTTTATGTTTAAAAGGTTGTGATAATTAACAAGGTGATGGTCTAGTGGTTAAACACTGGGCTTGAGACCAGAGAATCCTTGGTTCAAATCCCAGCCTTACCGGAAAATCACTAAGGGCCCTTGGCCAAGGTCCTTAATCCCAGAGTTGCTCCCGGTGTGTAGTGAGTACCTTGTATGGCAGCAGCACCCTGACATTGGGATGAATGTGAGGCATTACTGTAAAGCGCTTTGAGCGTCTGATGCAGACGGAAAAGCGCTATATAAATGTAGCCCATTTACCACTTACCATTTAACAATTGTTAAAACGCAAATGAGTCAACAGCACAAAAACTCCACTGATTCAGTTAAACCAGTTCCATGAATATGGACTATGTTACTGTGAAAATTACTTTATAATTAGTTATGCCCATAATAAAAGTATTTTAACACGTGTTTTGACTCAACAGAACATGGGGAGGAACGAATGGACACACAGACCACCGCCATGTGTCTCTGATTACAGCCCCAATAGCGCTGAAGTTGTGCAGAAATGTTTATTGATCTCAAAATCAATGGATATTTTGTATTATTTTCATTATTTTATCCATGTTATTTTTCCTTGGCATATTAAAAGCAAACAAAAATACTGACCCACCAAAATTAAAATGGACATGGATAGATGAAATCTGATGACATTTCTAAGTTTAGCACAAAAAGTGGAATCGATAAAAATGAGTATTTTACCAAGTCTTCTATATTTGTTTTAAACTATTCCAGATGGACTCCAAAACCAGGTCGTTATTGTAAATAAGAATTTTTTTTAAATAACTTACCTGGTTAAATAAAGGTTAAATCAAATCAAAACAACACATTTCTGGAAGTAGACAAATGGGTCTTGAGATTTATTTGACAGGGTTGAGACTCTAAAGTTCCCCAAGGAGAAAGGTGGCCTCTTGCTTTCAGTTTTTAAGAACTAATTTCAAGCATCACAGTTGAAAGCTCTTGTCCAAATATGAAATCTATCACACATAGCAAAATGGAAAGAGAGTTGCAAAGTCAGGGTGTTGGTTGTCATATGAGTAGTGTCTATGCTGGAGCATTTAGTCATACAGATGATATCAAATTACTGGTACCTTGTGTTAGACCATTAGAACTTATGATTACTGTTTGTAACAATTACATGAAAGAATTTGACATTTTGTTTAATCGCAAAAAGAGTGAGCTTACTATGGACAAGTGTACTAGGGCTAGGTGGGCAATCATGTGCCACGAAGGGCCAAAGCACTGCAGGTTTTCCTTGTTACCATTCACCTCAGCAGGTGATTCCATTCATATTCAGGTGTTTCAGCAGGTAATTCCATTGACGACCAGGTGTTTATTTTCAAGGGAGAAGCTCATCAGCAACCCACCTACTGAGGTGACTGGTTATAAGGAAAATCTGCAGTGTCTCGGCCGTCATTGCCCACCCCTGGCTAGACCATCGCATCCTGTAATCTTTGTAAATAATGCTAGAGTGCATAGCGTTGATAAAGTTACTAACTTAGGCCATGAATTTCATGAAGATATTTTTAATTTAATTACTATCAAAAGTGTGGCAGATTTCAATCGCCAGAGTAACATTTTTTTTTTTTTTTGCTAATTTTAAAAATGCCAATGCCATCATTAGGAAGGACTTGTTTCATAAGTATTGTACTTCATTTTATGTGGCCAAATTCTTCCTTTGTACTCAAATGAAATTGAAAATGTTTATTGTGCTTGGAGAAAGGCTATACGTAAAGTCTGGTTTGTGCCAAATACTAATATTTTGCCATATCTTGCAAAGTGTATGAGTACTGAGCTTTATTTGCTACATTTCGTATAAAATGTATTGATAAGATGCGCAATAGTGATAATGATGTTATAAGTACAAATAGCAAATGGGCCTTTTAGGCTCCCATTCCATAATTCATGCTAACATAAGATATCTTTTGTACAAATTTCAGTGTGACATTTGTAGTGTTTGTGCCTCTTGGCAGCATAATTTTGATGAAGAGGTATTCAGACTCGCAAAACAAGCTACAGAACTGTGTGCAATGAGAGATACTTGCGAGGTAAATTTGCTCAGCAAGCAAGAATTTATGGCTATAATTATACATCTGTGTACAGGGTAAAGGCCTGGTACTGTTTTTAATGTTGTTTATTTCTTTTCTGTTTTCATTTTATTGTACAACGTTTTGTTTTTAAAAGTTTTTGAAAAAGAAATACAAACTTACAGCATGTACATGAGATTTCTTATTTTTTTATTTTTAGTACATTTGAAAAAAAACTTTTTTCATGTTGTCATTATGGGGTGTTGCGAGTAGAATTGAGAAAAAATAATAATTTCACCAATTTTGGAATAAGGCCATGACATAACAAAATGTGGAAAAAGTGTGATTACTTTCCGAATACACTGTAAATTATTTTGTACTGTCCATTTGGTTTTATTTTTTTTAATTTAATTTAATTTTAGTTAGCTATTTATTTAATGGTGCACATGTACAATGTTTGTTCTCAGGTGTTAATTTGTTAAGTTGCCATCTGCTTTTGGAAATAAAGTATATTGGTATTTCATGTGACAAAGGGAGCACTTTGCAAACATGATTTGTTGCTGCATTCTGCGCTCTCTTTTGTTCCAAATAAAAATTTAAATATAAAAAAATTTAAAAACAGACTGGCCCAATGTGTGTTCTGTACTATCACGATGTTGACAGTACTGCACAATCCATAATGGCCACACTATCAAACTAGTGATTACTATGACACTAGTGTACTGCTCACCCCTACTGCACGTCACCCGTGTCATATTGTCCTGCACAACCTCATCAACATTATTCTTATAAACATGGGTTACCAATAAACTTCTTCTCCACTCATGCATCCTCTCACTTTCCAAAATTTGTTCAACATTCTAATTAAAATCACTGCCATCTCTCCTAAAGATTTCCATTCATGCACTATGTTATCTGCACCAACTATCTTTCCAAGCTTCATCCTCTTCACAGCTGTCCTCATTTCATCCTTACTACACTCAACAAAAATATAAATGCAACACTTTTGGTTTTGCTCCCATTTTGTATGAGATGAACTCAAAGATCTAAAACTTTTTCCACATACACAATATCACCATTTCCCTCAAATATTGTTCACAAACCAGTCTAAATCTGTGATAGTGAGCACTTCTCCTTTGCTGAGATAATCCATCCCACCTCACAGGTGTGCCATACCAAGATGCTGATTAGAAACCATGATTAGTGCACAGGTGTGCCTTAGACTGTCCACAATAAAAGGCCACTCTGAAAGGTGCAGTTTTGTTTTATTGGGGGGGGATACCAGTCAGTATCTGGTGTGACCACCATTTGCCTCATGCAGTGCAACACATCTCCTTCGCATAGAGTTGATCAGGTTGTCAATTGTGGCCTGTGGAATGTTGGTCCACTCCTCTTCAATGGCTGTGCGAAGTTGCTGGATATTGGCAGGAACTGGTACACGCTGTCGTATACGCCGGTCCAGAGCATCCCAAACATGCTCAATGGGTAACATGTCCGGTGAGTATGCCGGCCATGCAAGAACTGGGACATTTTCAGCTTCCAAGAATTGTGTACAGATCCTTGCAACATGGGGCCGTGCATTATCCTGCTGCAACATGAGGTGATGTTCTTGGATGTATGGCACAACAATGGGCCTCAGGATCTCATCACGGTATCTCTGTGCATTCAAAATGCCATCAATAAAATGCACCTGTGTTCTTCATCCATAACAGACGCCTGCCCATACCATAACCCCACCGCCACCATGGGCCACTCGATCCACAATACTGACATCAGAAAACCACTTACCCACACGACCCCACACACGCTGTCTGCCATCTGCCCTGGACAGTGTGAACCGGGATTCATCCGTGAAGAGAACACCTCTCCAACGTGCCAAACACCAGCGAATGTGAGCATTTGCCCACTCAAGTCGGTCACGACGACGAACTGGAGTCAGGTCGAGACCCCGATGAGGACGACGAGCATGCAGATGAGCTTCCCTGAGACGGTTTCTGACAGTTTGTGCAGAAATTCTTTGGTTATGCAAACCGATTGTTTCAGCAGCTGTCCGAGTGGCTGGTCTCAGACGATCTTGGAGGTGAACATGCTGGATGTGGAGGTCCTGGGCTGGTGTGGTTACACATGGTCTCTGGTTGTGAGGCTGGTTGGATGTACTGCCAAATTCTCTGAAACGCCTTTGGAGACGGCTTATGGTAGAGAAATGAACATTCAATACACGAGCAACAGCTCTGGTTGACATTCCCGCTGTCAGCATGCCAATTGCACGCTCCCTCAAATCTTGCGACATCTGTGGCATTGTGCTGTGTGATAAAACTGCACCTTTCAGAGTGGCCTTTTATTGTGGACAGTCTAAGGATCACCTGTGCACTAATCATGGTGTCTAATCAGCATCTTGATATGGCACACCTGTGAGGTGGGATGGATTATCTCAGCAAAGGAGAAGTGCTCACTATCACAGATTTAGACTGGTTTGTGAACAATATTTGAGGGAAATGGTGATATTGTGTATGTGGAAAAAGTTTTAGATCTTTGAGTTCATCTCATACAAAATGGGAGCAAAACCAAAAGTGTTGCGTTTTGTTGAGTGTAATAACTGAACTTCCTGGGGCCTGTACTACGAAGCGGGGTTAACTTACTCAGATGTAACCCAGGGTCAACCTCTTAAACCGGGGCTGACAAAACCTGGTTTTCTCAAGTGGTGTTAATCCGTACTACGACGCTGAATAAGATGTTGATTTGTTGAACCTGTGTTAACCTAATTGGAGTTTGTGCGCGTTCACATAAAAGGGGCAGGTTGCAGCACACGTCACCATTTTTCAATGATGGCGCGGTCACCTTACTTTACCGAAGGAGAACGCACGATTATTATGCGGAACAACGAGGAATTTAAATTAATGTTAAGGGGGAAATCGAACACATCGTCTGCCAATAAAGCAAGACAGGCTTGTTGGCAACGTATTGCTGATCGGGTAAATGCGTACGTACAAATCAATTGTTCTCCAAATCTGTTACAGATGATTAACCTGTGGAATGTCTAATATGTGTAAAAAAAAATGACCTCCTTTCATTAATTACGCCCAGATGCAACACGATTCAGAAGTGGGCATAGGCCTACTAATAGATGTAAGGTTAATTTAATGTTTCCTAAATAGGCTACCTTGACTGTATGATTGCTATTCCTAATCCTGTCAATATTTCAGATGCAATAGCAGTGACAAACGCACATGGCAGCAGGTGAAGATGAAATATAAAAACATCCTTCAGAATGGTAGGTTTATATTCATAGCTTGATAAGCCCCACTTCGCGTAATTAATGGACATGCATTAGACCTATTTTGATATTAGTAATTACCCGCGATTGCATAAAACCCTTCTTTGATTTGCATTGTGGATGAATGGCCAAGGAAAACGACAAATGCATCCAACAGTTTAGATAGAGCAAGTACTACCTTGCGAATCATATGACATACAGTATTCTTGCTCAGATGTTCAGCATCACCGATGGAATACATAAATTGTCCACTGGCAAAATAGGCACAAGGCACATTATCTGCTCGATCGTCGGGGCATTGCTACACTGTAAAAATTGATTTGTTTTTACAGGAAAACGCTTGCAGCTGTGGTTACCAGGGAATTCCTGTAAAACATACAGCAGCACAGTAGATAACATTACAGACATAATATGTATATGGATTTACAGTGAATGAACCACGGCTGACTCATTAAAAGAACTGTTAAATCTACAAACAAGAGCTCTCTTTTTTGTACATTTAACTGCTGTATTTTTACAGGAATTCCCTGGTGACCACAGCTGCCAGTGTTTTCCTGTAAAAACAGTCTTTTTTTTACAGTGTACGGTGGGTGATGTTACAGACGTTTGGCCCGATCAGCTGACAAAGATAACGAATTCCCTCGGCTGAGAATCTATATCTTTCATAGAGAATATCGTCTGGGTATGTCAGCGGATTCTGGCAGTCTTTAAAAACCCTCGCCCTGCGAAGAGAGCCCCTCACAATTTGTGCCCCAATATCAAACGGATCATCCAGGTAGGCCGGCATTTTCTTCTGAGTGATTGAAGGTGGATGGATGGTACTTATAAAGGGAGTGGTTAAGCGAAAACCTCAAGCTAACCAAGAACATAACCTGCTCGGAGCAAGTTTGGCACACAGCACAAATTGCCATGGCAGCATACCTCGATCAAAACCTATCCACCTTTCATAGTACGGGTTAACCGGGAGGTTACTCCACACGTCATCAACTTACTCCCGAAGTTACCCTGATAAGCCAGTAACCCCGCTTCATAGTACAGGCCCCTGGTCTACTCTCTCCACATCATTCAGTCTTTTCACCCTTTCATTCTGTTCATTCTTCAGCCTCAAAGTACTTCCTCGACCATTGCAACACCTTCTCCATGAGCAGGTAACAGCAAGTTCTGAAGGCAGTGATAAACAAGTCTAAAATTGATTTAAGTATGCATAATTTGATAACAGTGCTGTTCGATCGATCGATAGATAGATAGATCGATAGATCGATAGATCGATAGATCGATAGATCGATAGATCGATAGATAGATAGATAGATAGATAGATAAACCAGCAATAAAAAGCTGTGGAAAGTCATTTCATCAAAAAAAAAAGAAAAAAAAAAACTTTTATAGCCTAAATGACTAATCAACAGGCTGTTCTATGCAGATTTACCTCACAATATTATCTTTTGCGAGACATCATAACTTCACTCACTCACGCACATCTTCAACTGCTTACTCCAATTAAGGGTCATGGGGGCTGGAGCCTATCCTTGCAGTCATAGGGCATGAGGCGGGGTACACCCTGGACAGGATGGCACAAACAAACCACAAACAAACACATTCATATCCGCATGCACACCTACAAACAATTTAAATTCTCAAATCCACCTAACCGGCATGTCTTTGGATGTGGGAAGAAACTGGAGCACCCAGAGAGAACCCACACAGACATGGGGAGAACATTCAACTCCACACAGAAAGGCCACAGGTGGCAATTGATCCCATGACCTTCTTGCTGTGAGGCAACAACGGTAACCTCTAATCCACTGTGCTGCCCATCATTAGTCCAATGTGGAGGAAATAACTTAATGGCATTATGCTAAAAGCACTTAGTAATACATTTGGTCTGACTTCAATATTGAACAGTGGAACTTCCAAGTGTGCCAAAGGACAGCAGGAGGTGCTGTGCATGAACCATCCCTGGTTCTCAAGACCAGGCTCCAAAGTGGCTCTACTCTACTCTTTTCTACGCTCCTGTTTTACTCTTCCTTTTTAGATATACCTTTGTATACTGGCATAGTTCCACCTTAGAATTGGAATATAATATATAAGATATACCTTACTGAATTGTCATGTGGTAGTCAGTAAACCTCACTCCTCAATAGCTAAAGGAGTTTCTGACCACACCAGCCAGAGCCCAGGGTTTTAGCCTTCTGGTCAGAGTGAGTTTGCATCCCAAGAACCGAGCAACAGCAAGGTGAAGACAATGGAGAGGTTAAACAAGGAAAGGGCTCTCATAAGTTCAATTCGAAACTCATTAGGAATCCAAGAAGATTTTTTATATCTTTTTGACCAGTTAAATTTTTTTCATTGTGAATTGCAAGAAACAGAGGGGCCTTCCCATTCATAGGTCAAATCTACAAAATGACCTGAAACTTCAGGAGCTGGTCTCTTTAAATACTTTTAAAGCACTACTACAAGACTTGGAGGCTGAAACATCAGTCTGTAGATGCTTGGACAGATGATCACATGATGCTTATTTTTAACAACATGTTTCATGAGTAAAAATGTCTGTTTTATCCTGTTTGTCTCTTTTGTTTGTTTTAACTTTGTCTCTTTTGCTGCCTGTCTTGGCCAGGACTCTCTTGGAAAAGAGATTTTTAATCTCAATGAGCTTTTCCTGGTTAAATAAAGGTTTGAATGAATTGAATGAATGAAAATCAAGTTCTATACATTGCCAGGCATGGTGTGAAAATATGACGCTTGATGGATCTTTGGATACAAAAGTAATGAAACAGCACTTAAGAACCTGTATAGGAGGTTTCAGGAGCCAAAAAGCAATTAAGGCAATACATATGTTACCATTCAAAGTAAGCTGAAACAGATCTCCCCCCACACATCCCCACCCATTTGCCCTTCTTCCACACAACTTTGCATGACACGGATCAACTCTGAGTTTTTAAACTTGCAAAATCAAATTTTACCCATTAGGCCCACTTGCACACAGAACTTAAATGAAAAAACAACATATGAAGGTCAGTATCGTCCACTCAGCACAAACCAGGGCGCAGCACAAGTATTCGTAGTTTCCATTTGACGCAGGAGTCAAATTCAATCCGAGTGCCCACATTCCTAAAAATGCAAGTTCCCTGTCTATGGCTGATGCTGAGACCCTGTTCCATGCGTTTATCTCTTCTAGATTGGACTACTGCAGTGTTCTATTTTCTGATGCTGCAGCCAGACTTTTGACACAAAGCAGAAAGTTCGACCACATTACACCCATTTTGGCATCTCTTCACTGGCTTCATGTGCCAGTGAGATCACATTTTAAGGTTCTGCTACTCGTCTATAAAACTGTTCATGGACTGGCACCTCCCTACCTAGCTGACCTAATTAAACCTTACATACCGGCCCGGGATCTGCGTTCTCAGGGTGCAGGACTACTTTGTGTCCGTAGGGTGAATAAGAAGTCTGCGGGTCATAGAGCTTTCACTTATCGTGCCCCTGTTCTGTGGAATGATCTCCCTGTGTCAATAAAACGGTCAGACACACTTATTTTCCCTTTTGTATGGCTAGCATACTGGCATAGTATAGTTCTACGCTTTTTACTTTTAATTCATTTTATTAGGAAACGGAGCGTGCCGCGGCCTCAACTTTACCTAAATTCTGGGTCTTTTAGTGAAGCTTAGGGCTAGTGGCCGGTGATCACCTTAGTATTTCTTCTGTTTTCTTGTTGTTTAATGCTGACAAATTATACTATATTTCTTGTCTTTCTGATGCCTGATTCAGTTTTTTCTCTCTGTTTAAGGTGCAGGTCCATCCAGAGATGGGTGTGGTATTTGTGCTGGAGACCCTCCTGTCCTGTGCACCAACAGTATTTCCCGTATATTCATTTTGTGAATTGTTTTGTAATTTGTGTCAGTAGCATGGCCCAAGCAGAGGGTCACCCCTTTGAGTCTGGTGTGCTTGAAGTTTCTTCCTCAGAGGGAGTTTTTCCTTACCACTGCTGCTCTGGGGGTTAGTAAAGTTAGACCTTACTTACTGAAGCGCCTTGAGGCAACTCTGTTGTGATTTGGCGCTATATAAATGAAAATAAATTGAAATTGTTCCTATCTGTGCACTCATGGGCATGCTAGTCTAAAAATGAGGTGTGGTCAGATGCAGCACTGGTGCACTGGTATTATGCGGAAGCATAAAGTGGCTGTGCCATAGACCAGAGATAATCCTGATCTAAAGTCAAGTGCAGTGTGTTCTTTTTAAATGGCACAGTACTCGGACATGCCTTACAAGAGCAGGTTCATGATACATGTATATCCAACCGTATACACAATGATACTAAATTTTAACCTAAATTAAACTCTCTTGAAATAATGCAAACCTTCATCTAACTGCTGCACTACTACACCTTGAGCAGTCTGAATGGTTGGTTTAGTGGCACTAATTTGCCAGAAAATGCAACCATGGCTAATTAATAGGGAAAATGCTTTTGCAGCCAGTACTCTATTTTGCACCGGGATTATGTGCTCTTGCAAAAGCAAAAACAACACACTCCAAATATAACTTGCATTTTAGACTGTGGCCTGCAAATCATTACGCTAGAGCCCAAAGTGTTAGTAATAAAGTGTTGGACCACTGTGTTCCAGCAAAATAGCTTCAATGCACCATGGCATTGATTGCAAAATTCTCTGGAACTTTACTGGAGAGATGGAACACCATTCTTCCAAAAGCTATTAATTCTTATGGTGTTTGATGTTGGTGGAGGAGAACACCAACATGTCTGCCCAAAATCTCCCATAGGTTTTTGATTCAGATGAGATCAGCTGACTGTGAAGGCCACAACAAGAGTTATCATCAAATCATTCAATGACCCCTCATGACTTATGGACAGGGGATAAAAATGCTTCACAGAATGAAGGTGAGCATTAAGAACTTTGTATTGAATTGTATTTACCCTTCCTTCTGACAGTACCAGTGGACGCAATCCATAACAGCAAAATCACTCCACAGCATAATAGCCATGGGATTTCCCTGACTGGAATGTTGAAGCATTCAGGTTTTCCTTCAATTAGTCACTCACGTGAATGTAGTTCCGGTTTCATGTATCTGTTGAAAAAACACTGGCAACTGACAAGTCAAAGATGATTGTGAATATGTACCATCTAAACTGAAGTAGTAAGTCCCTTCGGCTGCTCCCTTGTTTGCACTCGGGGTTGCCACAGCAAATCCAAGGTGGATCTGCATGTTGAATTGGCACAGGTTTTACGCCGGATGCCCTTCGTGACGCAACTCCACATTACATGGAGAAATGTGGCAGGGGTGGGATTTGAACCCGGAGCCTTCTGCACTGAACCCAAGTGCATTAACCACTTGGCCACCACCCCCTACCACCTAAACTGAAGTAAGACAAAGAAATCACATGTGTCCAAAAATGTGATTCAGATCCTTCCAGTGATAATGCCAATATAACCTCATTACCTACAACTGAAATGGGATTTCAGGTGGAAACCATGAGAAGTCTCAACTGTCTACAAGCAATAAGAATAATGTGAAAAATCATTTTTATAGACATTTGCAAGACATTGATACTCTCAAAGTGGATGCAAGAACAGCATCAAAAACACACCAGAATTAAATAAGATATCCTTAATAGAGGTCTATCACTTACTAACTAAACATTAAAACATCAATTAAGCAATCTCACATTTGAAATGAACTAAAAATATCACTCTGAGAAGGTAAGGAAATTTTAGTTCTCCGTAGAGATGAACACACAAACAGTGTCAGAGCAGCATGGAACTGCGTTCAACATGTTTTTGAATGCAATGCAAACAATGTGCTGACCTGGACCAAGACAAATGTGCCATAAAATGCCTGTGACTAATGTCTTCTGTGACAGTAGTGCTGTGAGTTATGGTGCATATACTGAAAACAGGGTGTTTGTGCATTGAAGGACACTGTGATCACTGTTTGGAGGGGAAAGGTTGTCAGTAACAAGCAAGCCTGACAGCCTAATTAGCAACGCAGCAAAGGATTTATTGGTTTATCAATCAGAGCTCGAGGGGCTGCCTTTACCCTTAGGGGACGAGAGCCATTAGCATGAACCCACTGGCCTACATGACCTGGACTTGTCTTTCTTTTCTGGTCAGACAGAGACCCTTGTCAGTATATTTTCAGAACTGAAATCAGAAATAGTGACCATGTGGACATAGTTATCTCATTTTTAAATAAAGATTAAGCAGAGTTGTGATGGTGTCTATGAGTTGTGATACCAACGCAAGGAGAGTGACAGTGACCACATTCTGGGCTGAGGTGTGTGTTGGAGGGAAATGGACTGCTGATCAGTCTGCAAATCAGCCTGGCAACCGGAACACACACCCACTGCTTTAGCTGAGAGTGTAGACTGTAGTCACGTAGAGGCATCTTAGTGAAATGCTGCCCCCATGTGAAGGCTTCTCAGAACAACAACCGCTTTACTGCTGGTGTCCTGCCAATACCTGAAAGAGCCTCCTCCAGGGTCGTTGAGCTTGTTTTTCTGATTTCCAGAGATCTGAACAGCCAAGCCCATGGGACCTCTAGCCCCTTGGAAAGTGGCTCCCTTCCCCATCGTGCCTGACAAGCAAAGGAAAACAAGGAAGAAGAAAACACTGAACAAAACAGGAAAGGAGTAATGTATCATTGAAATGTCCCTTTCTATCTGCATCAAATACCCTCTTGCTGAATGACTACCTTCAATGGTCGCTCTCATCTTCACGGTGGGGGGTGGGGGTGGCAGTAGCGGCAGTGCCGCTCTCCCCAGGTTGGCGCAGAGAGCGTTGCTCTGTCAATATCACTGCGCTTCACCGGCTCTCGTTACACTCCTAAACCGCATCCTGCTTCCAGACACGTTTTCCAGAGAGGCACAAGGACTGCCAGAGTGAATTTAAACTTGATTTTTAACAGGCATGTTCCTAGCCATGAGGCATGGAAAAGTATTTTTAGAACCAACCCTGCATTCCAATTTATGGGCATAAAACAACCTACAGATCTTTCACTTCAGGCAGTCTTGGAGAAGGAAGCGGATCATATTTGTATGTGCCTCCGATGGCTCGTGCGTGCAACACACACACACACACACACACACACACACACACACAAGCAAAGCTAGGTACAAACGCACACATTGCGCACACTACCTGAGAGCGCGCGTCTCTCTTAGGGGAACGTTACGCCCGACTGGAACTGAGGCGATATCTGTGGGCTTCTGTGGGAAGAGTGTTTGTGAATCACTGCAAGCAGCAGCGCAAATGTTTGAGAAGTCTTTATATCTAGACAAAATAAATAAATAACACCTGTTCTCAAAGTGACTCCTGCTTGTTTACACATTCCACATCCTACTGAGTCACGTTTTATGAACAATGTGTTCTGTGTAGCATTTTCACTGGTCTGACCTTAACCTGAAGGTCAGACTACATGTAAAAATCTTATCTTGTTCCAGAACCACCCAGGTGAAATTCTGTTGCTCTAAATGATATCAAGGGTGAAATTCTGTTGCTCTAAATGATATCAAGGGGCCTATCTTACACTTGGTGCAAGTGGTGTCATTGCTAGCAAAGATTCAGTTGTTATTTTCACACTGACAACCCACATTCTTTAAACAGCAAGTGCACCTGCACCCATCTGTGGGCCAACGGGTGAGCTGATCTTAAAATGAGTTGTGGTCAGGTGCAGAGAACACCACAGAGCACCAAAGACCTGGTGTAAAGTTGAGCACCGTGTTTTATTAGCATTTATAACGTGCAGTTTTCGCAGTTTACCAAGACTCATAAAGCACTCTGCCTGTACATAACAAAATAAACAAACACAAATGGAAAAATACAAAACTTTAATTAATAGCTCTGATTTGTACCATATCTTTACACTAGTTTTCTTTTTCCCCAGGTTTACAGCTGGACAGCACCAAAACAGGATTGGCCAGAGTATCCAGGTGCGGCACTGATGGCAGAGGTGGGGGCTCTGTCTGTGTCCGGTGGGATATCCTGAGGTACAACTGTTGCAAGAGGTGCTCAAATACTGATCCCACTCTCATGCTTTGACGCTTTGTGCATAATTTCTCCACCAGAAAACCTCTCACTTCTGAGTTTGTGCTATGTTCAAGTATGTGCCGACTCTTAAAGGTAGCAAGAGCTGATATACACATACAACCCCTTTGTATTCTGCACCTTTGTGTTCCGATTACACACCATGTAAATAATGTGAAGTTGGAAATGCACAAATGCACTTGTGCTTCAGACAGTGTACCACAGACCATTAAGATGGGTTCAGACACTGGAAGCCATGGAGAGAAGACACGTTTACGCTGCAGGAAATGACTCCTGAATCTGAAACTCAATACCATTTCAGTCTTTGCTTCATACACAGTTTTTCCCTTACCACTGTTGCCTTCGTGCTGGCTCGGGTGGTTGGTAATTTTACACCTTAATCTTGGGCTGCACCTTGGGGTGACTTACGTTGCGGACAGGTGCTACATAAATAAGCTAAAGTGAAATGGAGTTGAGATTTGGTTCACTTAAATTTATCTTTCTTTTGGTCCTCTCTCTCCAGTACTTCTTCACAATGCTCTGCTGAAGGGAGCAAGATAATTTACCCTTGCCAGTATCTCACAAGTACAGACTAGGTAAATGTGTTGCTTCACAAACTGAACAGGCCAGTCACAGCCCAGGCTGAATTTTAAAAGACCAGTGGAGGTTGGCTGGTGGACCAGTTGTCAAGCTTGTTGGGTGCCATCCAGAACTAGTTCCGTGGTGTGGTGGATGCAGTGACACGTGGCACCAACACATGCTATCAGACTTGAGTGGAGATGAGTGGGGTTTAAGGACTGCTTCAATGATGCAGCAGGAGAAGCTAAATATTTGGGGGGGGGGGGTACCCATTTAGTTAAAAATATTTTTTAAACACCACGAGAGAAAAAGAAAATTGCTGAATATTTTGTATGTGCTTTAAAATGTACTAGAGAGTATCTTAAGTGTTTTATCTTAAATTTTAGTTACTTTACACGTAAAAAAAAATGCAGAATTTTAAAGCATGCCAACAACAACATGACAATGGATGTCCTACCTTGTGCCCTAATAGACTGTGTAATCATCACAGGCATCCGGACCTGGCCACTGACAGCACCCGCTGTTTTGATGCCCTTAGGAAGCAAAGACAGACACAGAAATAGTTTATTCTCTCACATTTCAAAGAGTAAAACAATACCAAGTTAGTGTGAGAATTTTTTTATTTTTAACAGAAATTTGTGTGCTTGCTGAGCCATTGCTTCACTTCTGTGCTATATGTAAAACAGAGTCGGGCAATGAATTTAACTTGAAACAAGCTGACAACTTTGTTTTATCATGCAATAATTTTACTTCTACCACAAATATATGCAACTACACAGGACATATGCTAAAAGACAAGGTTGTATGTATGGTGATCTATACTGGGACAAGATATATATGAATGTCGAGATCATTTTAAATGCATTGGGGGGGTGTCTGTCAATTTATGTGACCTTCATTTGGCTGCATTTACAAATAAGACAAAGGCAATAAGAAGTCAACATCACACTGAGAAAGTAGTTTGGAAAGGAGCGTAGGAGTAGCAGAAGGAGTGGGTGGGTGGGAGTTGGGGGGGGGGGGGGTGCAGGGCTATTAGAGTCACTTCCTTCCTTGGTAGCAGCCATGGGCCTGGCCTCTGGCTCAGCCATCCATTCCTACCAGTTTGCTTCTTGCTGCATATTTTTTAGCCTTGTTTTCCATTCCCTGACACATGCTATATTACTGTTCATGCTACTGAAAAGAAAGACAGGGGCTATTTTTCCAGCGATCCACTGCAGGCGCCTCCAAGAGTAGGAGGTTACGAGGAAAACAAAAAAAAAACCTCATTCAGCACAGGCACAGATAGCTACCGGCCAGCCAGCAACACATTTGGGGGGGGTAGTAGAATTAGCTCAGGTGAAAAGTTTTAGAATCACTTGGAAAAGAAGACACTGAACCGGAAGATAGTTAATTTTACATTCAGTAAATGTTGTGCCCCTTGATTGGTGAGGTGTGCAGTATTAAATGTTTTACTTTTTCAAATAACTAAGATATCGCTGATTTAGCAAATGAATGCAAAATGCAATTTTTAATTTGTGAAATGAATAGGTCCTACAGATTTTCTGCAAAGTACATACAACCCAGAAACACAAAATGCAAAGCAGGAGGAGGGCGCCAATCTTTTCTGCAATGACTCTTTGCTTAAGGCGACTAGCAAACATTTCTAAATGTACATGCTGATGATTTATTGAGGAGCATGTATGAAACTGTTGAACAAATGTGGGCTGGCAACTGCAGTGACTGTAAAATAATGTCAGAGAAACCCCTCCTTTCAGATCTTTGGTGTGTTAACATTTTTATTTCCAAATTTTTGTGCATTCAAAAAGTCAACATGCAGGATGCACTGTAGAACTTAACGCTCACCATCCCGTGACAGTACTCAGAGAGTCACTATGACAGAACCAGAGCAGCCAAGGAATAAAACTATCAGGGTGCCTCAGGAAAGTGGCATTTTGTCAGTAAAAAATAAGAATAAATAAATAAAATAAAATAAATAAAATAACTGTAATATGAGACTATTCCAACAACTATTTTCATATAATTGAAAAACAAAATGTGACAGCGCAAATTAGATTTCCTGCCTAATTTAATTTGACAAATTCAGGGATGTAGCAACAGCAACTATTTACAAATGATTTGAGTGATAGTTTATGTATGAGAGAGAGACAGAGAGAGAGAGAGAGAGAGAGAGACTAGCAGCATGTTCTGGACAAAGACTGCGGCCGCCACATTGCTTTAAAATTGACCCGAGGCTGACCTACTTACCTCGCTCCACCCTTCAAATCTTAACGTGCAGAGAGGGAGGAAGGGAGCGAGAGAGAGAAGGATGCAGGGGTAGATAAAGTGCTGCAAAAAGTTGGAGAGAGTGACATTTGGAAGAAAAATGGAAAAGAAAGCAAAAAACAGCTGGAAGAATAAGTTTAAAAAATAGAGGAAAATACAGCATAAGGACAAGTGGGGGTGAGAAAAAAAACCTCTCTCCTCCCCCTCCTCTAAATCTGGTCTACTGAGTCCAACCTCAATTAACACATCGGGAGATGCCCATTTTCGTGTGATCACTTAATAGCAAATGGAATGTGAGACAGCAGAGAGAGCTGAGTGGGGCTGGAGATGTCCAGTACTGGCAGCTTTTAAGATGAATCTTGGAAATTACAACAAGTTCACAGGATTCAACTCTGGCCTAAACCCTGAAACACGATGACTCCACAGATTTCTCACAACCACAGCAGACTTCTGAGTCAATATGCAATATAGCAATATAACAAGAATATAAAGGAAAGCTCAGCTCAAGTGTACCAAAGAGTTTATAATCCAAAATAGTTTGACCCAAATTATGACCCAATTAAAAAATAAAAAATATATTTCACAGACATTTGCAGGGTTGTGCGAATGTGTTGTTTTATCTATCTATCTGTCTAGATAGATAGATAGGGGATCTATCGAGCTGTCTCGATAGATCGATCGATAGATGTAGAACTTTCTTAATGATTGATGTAAATGAGTAAGATACATTCAGTGACTTGAAAATGTTTATGTTTTCAGCCCCTGATTTGGTGCAGAAAGAAACCTGGCTGTAAAAGCGATGATTTCTATTAGCAATAATCCTTATGGTATATTTAGTTTGTCCAGTTACTTATGGGCTCTGAAAATGGGTTGACTGTGTATAAAAATGGCTATAATTCCTAAATGGTTAATGGAATGTGTCTGTTAACATGCTTGAAATAAAGCTGAAACTCTACACTATGAGCACATCTGGATTGTTTCAATGCCACTGTGGTGGCAGACGCAAAATTACAAAATTTGAGTCACTGTACAAATACGTATGAGCTTGACTGTAACTGTTTTTTGCTCATAGCGTTTAGAGACAATGTAGAATGAAAGTGGTGAAAATCTTGAGGTAATTAGGTTCAATTTTGTACAGAGCCAATATCAAATGTCAAAGCCACAAAGAACTGTATATTTGACATACGAGGTGCAGTCAAAAAGGATACAACCTTTTGACGCGAAAAATACAATTACTCACCTGGAAGTCTGAAATCCAAATCCCCTTTGAAGTATTCTCCTTGAGACTGCACACAGTTCTCCCAGCAGTTCTGCCATTGCTGGATGCATTTCTGGAAGGCCTCTTTAGGAATGGTGTCCAGCTGGGCCGTTGTGTTCCGCATGATGTCTTCTCATGACTCAAATCAAGTCCCTTTTAGTGTTGTTTTGATCTTGGGGAACAGCCAAAAATCAGAGGGAGCTATGTCAGGAGAGTGGGAGCCTGACTAATCAATAACTGTGGTGTTTGGCCAAGAAATCCTGAATCAGCTGAGCAGAATGGGCAAGTGCATTGTCATGATGGAGCTGCCAACTTTTCACCACCCACAGATCCGGTCATTTGCGGTGCAAAGCATAACAAAGGCAATATACGACTCTATACTAATATTTTGGCCTTCTGGTGGGTACTCATGATGACCCCACGGGAGTCAAAGAAAACTGTCAACCTGACTTTTACATTGCTGCACACCTGAAGTGCTTTCTTTGGCCTTGGTAATGTTGAATGTTTCCATTGTGATGACTGAAATTTGGTTACCGGGTCATACCCGCAAACCCATGTCTCATCATCAGTGACGACGGTGTTCAGGAAGTCGGGGTCGCTGTTCACGCATCAGCATGTCCTGCAAGACTTCCAGGCACAGTTGTTTCGGCTCCACCTTTAGCAGCTTAGGCAGGAATTTCACTGGCACTCTTCACATGTCCAAATCCTCCGTCAAAATGGAATGTACTGAACCTGTGCTTATCCCCACCTCGTCTGCAAGTGCGTGAATGGTGACACGATGGTCATCCATGGCCAAAGTCTGTATTTTGTCAGTCACTTGGTTATTTCGGCTTGTGGCTGACCTACTAGAACGTGGTTTGCTCTCCACTGATGTGTGCCCATTTTTGAAGTGATTATACCACTCTTTATTTGCATTATGCTCATGGCATCATCACCAAAAGCCTGCTGAATCTAGCGAATGGTTTCTGCTTGGGTATCACCAGGCTTTTGGCAAAATCTGATGTAATACCTTTGCTCAAGTCGTTCCATCATCTTATAGCAAATGAGAAATTGACAGTGCTCACTACATGTGTTCACGCTAAGGCTGACTGCTAGTGACTGATGTGTTCTGCAGACGAGAAAAAAAAAATTCACACTTGTACAAGAAGGTTCCCTACACCTCTCCACCAAACTACAACTCACACACTTCATTTATTTCCGTGGTATAAAATAAGGTCGGATACTTTGAGCGCACCTCGTATATGGTTTCACTGATTCACAAAGAAATTATTTTCATGACTCTGTCAAATGTAAGGTGTGAATGTTGCACTCTCTGGCCCTTCTTGTTAAAATATCAGTACACCCCTGCAGGCAATTTCTGTGTACTTTATATTAAAATTTATGATGCAGTCAGGAGCAGAAGACCAAAATATATACTATTAAATAACATCTAAAAACAATCTACCTACCCACTGACCAGAACATAAAACCAAATCCCTCATTAGCGAGATATGAACCACAAAGACACACACACACACACACACACACAATTGAGGAGCTCTACCTGTTAGGCAATATCCAATAATCAAGGTCCATCTTATTTTATATAACAGCTAAGTGGATCCTTGTCATTTGATTGGTGCTTTGTATGTCACATGACATGGATTAATTCATCCCATTTGTGTTGCATTGCATTTAGAATGCAGTTTGGTTCCATTTAGAGTGCAAATTTGGTTCACACACACACACACACACACACACACACACACACACACACACACACACACACACACACACACACTCCCACTGTTAGCAGGAAGTCAAAATGAAAAGCTGGACTAATTTCTAATGTGATTTTTTTTCGCAGCACTGAGGATGTGCACAGTCTTTTTTGGGAGTACACGCGTGCACCAACCCGGTTGCGTGTGTGCGCGCGCGCATGCGGGGGACAACGACACAATGATCTGATTGAGCTAACTGACGCTGCTAATTCTTGTAACACACACACACACACACACACACACAAAATCCACTCTGCTGTAAGCTGTCTGGATGCATGAAGAACTGTTCAGATGAAAAGCTGGCGTGATTTTTGGTTGGACTGAGGACCTACACAAGACACCAAAATGTCAGTCCATTTTCTGTTGTTTATAAATTAATAAAATAGCATATGACAAAGATCTATTTTAGCCGTTATATAAAACAAATAATGAATGTTTTTACATTCTTTCAATGGAACAAATATTTCATGAGGTGAAAGCTGGAACAAACCATTCAATGCCTCGTTGAATGGTTTGTTCCAGCTTTCACCTCATGAAATATTCATACCATTGAACTCATAAACATTCATTATTTGTATATTATACAATGGTCAAGGCAAAGGGATACTGCAATATATTTCAAAGCAAAAATACTGTATTATGGCCACAAGATACATGTGACAAATGTGACAAGCTGTTCCTGTATACTGCTCTTAATGATGTACTGTCAAATTCACATTCTGGAGCAGAAAGTAGTGGTAATGCACTGTTAAGCTGAATGCCATCCACCACAAAACAAGATGAAAATCTGAATAAGGAGGACATTCTGAGTCTTAGATAAGTGAAATTAATAAATCGTGCTCTCAAACTGAAACCCCAGAATAAAAAGAGGGAATAACCTTCATATGCTTATGAACAAAAACAGGGAAACACCTTCATACTACTCAACACTCAACTTGTTTGCACTTTCTGCATGAGCTGGAGGACAACAAGTAGGACAGATAGGCTATGGTAAAGCAAACTGTAATGTTTTAAAAATATATAAACAAAAAGTTTATTACATTCTGTGAGATAAACATGCCCACGTTTAACTCCTTCTTGAAGTTTTCTTCATTCAGTGAACACAAGAAATGGTTTAGTCTTGGGTTCTTGGCACCTGATACAACAACATGAATTAGCCCAATAGTTTCTCCTCACTAATGTGGTGTTTGGTGCCGATTAAATTAATTTTGCTTCTTGTTGCATGAAGCAGTAGTAAAATGTTTTAAAAATTAATGCAAGTTATAGACCAATGCAACTTTTGTTTTTTCCTCGTGC